>NC_056744.1:650627081-650867081 GCF_019279795.1 Protopterus annectens | reverse complement strand
GAACAGTTTGACAGTTTAATAGCTGTATAAAATTACTGTGATCACATAATGACAGTCTGTAAACTGTGAAATTGCTATATGTTTTTTTAAATGAAGCAAGGACTAGATTTAGAAAAAAATTTGGCAGTTTGCAATCTGCCATTAAATTATCATGATTATGATCATTTTTAGACAGGGGCACCAAATTATTATATGGCCAGAAGAAAGCCAAATTCCCTTGGTATGGCTCTACCTAGCCTCATACAGCTGAGTATAGCACCAGTTTAAGACCAGTAAATTGGTGCTGGTAGTGGGTTTCTCCGGTGCATTTTGTCACAGCTGTCCTGAATTTGTTACCAGTTTAAGGCTAGTAAATCAGTGTTGGTAGTGGGCTTGTGCAGCCCATTCATGTCACAGCTGTGCTGAGTTTGTTAGCAGTTCCAGGTCAGTAAACCAGTATTGGTAGTGGGCTTCAGCAGCACATTCATGTCACAGCTGTCCTGAATTTGTTACAGGTAATACTAACAGAATTAAGTTGCCAGAGATCGATTCATGAGTAAACTCATACCTCTCAACCGTACAGATTTTTGCAGAATGTCCAGATTTTTGCCTGACATTTTTGGTTCGTTTTTCATAAAATTGTTGTTTTCCTGGCAAAATAGTAGCAAATCATTAAAGATTGAAGTTAAAAATGAATGAAAGACATATTAGTTTCAGAATTCATACCATTCAGAAAACTCATTCTAATGCAAAGCTTGTTATCCTATCAACTTTCTAAGTTTGTAAGAGCAATATTTAAAAATTGGGCCTTTGTCCCACTTTTATTTATGGCTTTGTCCAGATTTCTTGGTCTAAGAGGTTGAGAGGTATCGTAATAATTTCGCAAAAACAAAGGGAAGTGTTGATTGTAGTATGTATCTACTTTACAAGGAGAATAAAGTGAAAGTGTAGTTAAAGAAAAATCTTCCATTGTTTGGTTATAAAAATGGGCCCCTTGAAGTGGAAACTTGGTCTTATGTAGTCAGTAGGTGTGTAAGGCAGAAATTCCCTGACTTTAATAGTGCCGAAGGCTAAGAGCCACGGTCTTCATTAAGAGCTCTTTAAAAAAAAAAAAAAAAATGGCAGTACCCTGTGTGGCTGCGGCTGTGTCAGCTCATTCTAGATATATGCATATTTTGTCTTCTTTTGCACAGAAAATCTCAAAAGAAATCAGTTTTTGCACTTCCAGTTGAAGGTATAATAACTTACAGTAGACAGAAGTTACTAGAAATTAAATAGGTGTCATCTACATGTTGCTGGTTGGATGCCTTGAAGTCTGCAGAGTATCTAGAGCCTACTACTTGCACAGAGCTACAACAGCTGGATACTTTAACTCGTCACACTCTAAAGTGCCTGAAACTGATAGAATAGGTTTCTGGAATATGCTGGACAAGGAAAAAGAGAAAGAGATGTCAGAGAACACGAAAAAGAGGATGCAGAGCAGATATTGATGTAAAGTTAAAAGCAAACCCCTACAGACCTGTACTACCAACTATATTGCTAGCTAATGTGAGATCACTGGATAGCAAGATGGACTATTTGAGACTGGAGCTGTCCAAGAACAAGGTGAGAAATACTTGTTTATTTTTGATTACTGAGACGTAGCTGCATGACAAGATAATTTTATGCTGTTTCATGCAGACAGAAAACGTACATACACTGTGTGGAAAGGCCAGAGGAGGTGGAGTCTGGATCTATGTTAGCAAAAGGTGGTGCAGCAGCTGTGACATCATACCATCACACTGCTGTGGACAAAAGGTGGTGCAGCAGCTGTGACATCATACCATCACACTGCTGTGGACAAAAGGTGGTGCAGCAGCTGTGACATCATACCATCACACTGCTGTGGACAAGGTGGTGCAGCAGCTGTGACATCATACCATCACACTGCTGTGGACAAAGGTGCAGCAGCTGTGACATCATACCATCACACTGCTGTGGACAAAAGGTGGTGCAGCAGCTGTGACATCATACCATCACACTGCTGTGGACAAAAGGTGGTGCAGCAGCTGTGACATCATACCATCACACTGCTGTGGACAAAAGGTGGTGCAGCAGCTGTGACATCATACCATCACACTGCTGTGGACAAAAGGTGGTGCAGCAGCTGTGACATCATACCATCACACTGCTGTGGACAAAAGGTGGTGCAGCAGCTGTGACATCATACCATCACACTGCTGTGAGAACTTAGAGCTCCTGTCCATTAAATGCAGACCATTTTACTTGCCCAGGAAGCTGAATGGGGTCAGTGTAACAGTGGTATATATCACACCTAGTGCCAATACCACTGAAGCTCTAAATAAACTATGCAATCACATGGGTGAGCTGCAGAGCAAATATCCTGACTTTGTACATGTGGCAGCTGGTGACTTTAATAAAGCAGATCTGAAATAAGTACTCTCACACTACCATCAGTGTGTAGATGTTCATGCAAGGGGGATAATATCCTGGACAAGGTATACATAAACTTAAAGAAAGCTTATAAGGCAGTGCAACTTCCACAAATGGGAAACTGACCATTATACCATCTTGCTATTGCCAGCGTACAAACCTGCACTGCTTAGAGATAAACCCACAAAGAAACAAATCAGGGTATGTCCCAAAGGGGCTATGGAGGCCCTCCAAGACTGCTTTAAAAGAAACAACTGGGATATGTTCAAGGTGGCAGCCACAGTGAATCAGCATCTGAACATTGATGAATACACTGAGGTAATGATGGCATACATTTCACATTGTGTTGATGGGGTAACAAATACCAAGAGTATCACTGTTAGAGCTAACCAGAAGCCATGGTTCACCCCTAAGATATATGAGCTTCTGAAGGAGAGAAACACAGCTTACAGGGCTAAGGACAAAGCAGCCCTAAGTGTAGCAAGAGGTAATCTGAGGAGGGGTATAAAGGAGGCTAAGAGGGAGTATGGCAGAAAGGTACAGATCCAATTTGAAGACATGAAGGATGCAAGGAGATTATGGCAAGCCATGCAGGAGATCCCCAACTACAAAATCAGGTCAGCACAGTGGGAGGACAGCATAGAATTCCTGGACAGTTTGAACAACTTCATTGGTAGATTTGAGGAAAGAAACACCAGGTTGGCTACCCACTGATGAGAAGGATGCAGTACTCAGCCTCAGCACAGAGGAGGTAAGAAGAGAGCTAAGGAGAGTGAACACCAGGAAGGCTGCTGGCTGGACAACATACTGGGCAAGGTGTTAAAAGGCTGTGCTGATCAACTATGAGCAGTGCTCAAGGAAATATTTAACACCTCTCTTGCCATGGTGAAAGTACCCTCATGCTACAAGGAAACTAACATCATCCCACTACCTAAGAAAACCACTCCCTCCAACCCTAACGACTACAGACCAGTCACTCTGACATTCACTGTTAGAAACGTTTTGAAGGGCTAATCAAAAAACATCTTTCATCATGCCTACCTTCTGATTTTGACCCTCTGCAGTTTGCATACAGAGCTAACCGATCCATGGCTGATGCCACATATGTAACACTACACATCTCTCTTGAGCATTTAGATGGCAAAGACAATTATGTGAGGATGCTGTTCATAGACTTCAGCTTTGCATTTAATACGGTGGTACCAATGCAGCTGACAGAAAAACTGGCACATTCAGGAATCAGTAAACATCTCTGTAACTGGATCCTGGACTTCCTGATTGAGACACCACAGAGGGTGTGTTCAGGTAAGAACACATCAAAATGCATCACGATTAACACTGGGGCTCCACAGGGATGTGTTCTCAGCCCACTGTTATTCACCATCCTGACCCACGACTGCTATGCTAAGCACAAGTCCAACCATATCATCAAGTTTGCTGATGACACTACAGTGGCGGGGCTCATCACAAAGGAGGATGAAAGGGCATACAGAGAGGAAGTGGCATCTCTGATCAGGTGATGCGAGGGGAATAACCTTGACCTGAATGCAAGCAAGACCAAAGAGATTATCATCGAAAAGGAGAGCAAGCCACGTAGCGCTCAGGATCAATGGTGATAGTGTGGAAAGGGTTAAGAGTATGAAATTCCTGAGTGTACGCATATTAGAGGATCTCTCGTGGTCGTGAAACACCAGCCAACTGGTCAAGAAAGCGCACCAATGCCTCTACTTTTAAGAAGGCTGAAAAAAGCTAAGCTTCCTCCTCATATTCTCTCCACCTTCTATAGAGGTGCAATAGAGAGCATCCTTGCCTGCAACTTCACAGTGTGGTTTGGAAGCTGCACAGCTACAGGAAAGGAAGGCACTACAAAAAGTGGTGAGGGTTACAGAGAAGGTTACATATTCCAGTCTTCCATCAATACATCTTTTTTCTACAAAAAGTATCCAAAATGCCACCAAAATAATACAGGACAACATGCATCCTGTGCATGGACTGTTTAAGCATCTGGCATTGGACAGGAGATACTGGATCCGACTTCAAGATTCAATAACAGTTTCTACCCTACAGTGATTAGACTTCTGAACTCTGGCACTAGTCCCAGGGGGTCTGCACACATAAGTCAATTTATTTATTTGTGCAATATATACTTAAATATATTCCAAGTACAATATTTATTTATTATATCCATAATCAGTATTATTTAACCCACTCAAGTGCAATATTAGACAAATAACTTAGTCATTGTTCAATCTGTAGTGTGTTTTGTATTACTTTAAATAGGGTAGTTAATTTAACTCAGGAGAGGGTATTCTTTTCGTATATGAGTGTTGGTAAATGTCTCTGCTCTTTCTTGCATGTATTGGGAGTAGTATTGTATTTGTTAGTTATGTTTGTTCCTCTGCTTGTATGTGTTGTTTCACTTTCCCTTGTAATCTCAAGAAATGAGTCGATGCACAACATTTTTAGGCTACACGTATGTAGTTCTAAATGACAATAAAGTTTACTTTGACTTTATGTTTTGGTGACCATGTAATGCCATTTAATCATATATTAGTAAAATATTACACTTTGTAAACTTTTATGCTAATAAATTTATTTGAATTAAAGTGCTGCAAACACTTTTTATGCTTGAATCAAAGTTTATAGAATAAATAAAGACACTAGTCAGATGATGCAGGTGTCCTAGTAATCTTCTGAAAGTGCAATAGGAAAAAAAATAAAGACAAGTTTTTTCAAAGGATTTAGGGGCATTATATAATGGCTTTGAGATTAACTTAAAAACACTCCAGTTTATGCTCTGCTGATTACAAGTGCACAACATGCACAAATATCCATTCATTACAGGTAATATCTGTGCATATTACGCATTTGCAATCAGCAGAGCTAGAAGCTGCAGTAATGCTATTAGCATGAGATTTTCAGTTTGTTTACATTATTGATTCATAGCAGAAGGTGATGAGGTGTACTCTACCTGTATATTTATCCAGCAAGGTACAAGCCAGGAAATACTTCTTTTAGTCAAGACAGCATTGCATACTGAGGAATTTGTTTGTGCCGCTCCCATTTCAAACCCCTCCCATAGAGGTAAACCAGATTTACAGGTAAAAGGGCAAAGAGTGGCAGTCAGCAAGTGAAAGAAAGTGTTGCGGAAAGCAGAAATAAAAGGCACAATATAGTCCAGCAGTTATTTCAGGAAAAATGGAAGAAACAGCAGATGTGGACATTGAAACATTAATTAATGAAATGGATTACCTCCCTGGACATTTCCACTTAGACCTGAACCTTAACTGTGAGTCTACCACACCAGCACTTCTGAGGAGAAGGGACACCAAGTTAAAAAGAGACAGCCTACAGTTTGAATTAGAATTTGAGACTGGTTCCCAGCAATATGCTGTCAGGAATCTCTTAGGGGTCTTTGCATTTCACCTAGATGATTTTGAGGAAGCAGAAGAGATTTTCCTGAATATCAGTAAGGAGGCACCTGGTAACCTAAATGCTTGGGCTAACTTGGCCTATGTATATGATAGACTTAATAAGGATCAGGAAGGATCCCACTGTGCAGAGAAACTGTCAAGTTTGATGGGTCTGGGATCATTGGCGGTATCTGAACGGGACGCCAGGCTCCAGGCAGCTCAGTGCATGGTCGAGCATGGCTACGCTTTTGCATTCGATGTTGGACTTGTAAGTGATGATGAGAAGATTGAAAAGTTGTCTACTGGCATTAAACTCTACAATAAAGCAATTGCGCATGGGAAGCAAGAGGTCAGCAAAGTATTTTCTTTCTATAAGCACTGTAAACTTAGCACTGAAAAATGGTACTGATCTGACAGTGTGTGTGTGTGTGAGCATATACTTTAGCAATTTTTATTTTTGTTCATGAATTTTGCATACTTGCTAGTTGTTTCTAGAGTATATTGTCTTCAGAAATGTTTTGCAAGTAAATTCTGTTAAATCACAGATTAAGCAGTACTTTTATATGTTATTTGTCAGATGGGACAGGTAAGCAGTCATTGCTCAGTATCCTAAATATCCTGTCTCACCCCATGTCTATCGATTTGTCGAGGGAGTTGTGGTCTGTTTCTCTCCGTCACTCTAATTCCTATATTTTCTGCCCACTGTGGTATACCTTCTTGAATATTATTGTAACTAAGCTAGAGCAGTGGGCATTCCTAATGCAGCCTGGGAACCTTGAACAGTCGCTGATTATGTGAACAGCTAAAAGATTCATATCCCAAGACTTGTGTCTAAAGGAGACCTATTTTCAGAGGAATTACTTTTCTAGAAAGTTCATTTTGACTGGAAAATGTATTCAATTCAAATGCTGTAGCGGTGAATGTGTTATATACTGTGGTCTGAAATAAGATTAGTCATCTTGCAGTACTTTTGAGCAGCATCTCACGTGGTTATTGTAAAACAAAATACAAGATACTGTTTCAGTTGTTAGGCAAGAAAAACTCTATACTGAAAATATTGTATTGTATAGTACTGACAAATTATTTCTGTTTTAAAACTGAAGGTTTGTGAACTCTGCTCTGTGTCTTCCTCACATGTGGAAGTATAACATGTAAAGGATAAGGTGGTCAGTTTGTTAGACATTTTTTAACCTCTATAACATTCTGTTTCTGAAATGTACATGTTTCATGATCCTGTTTTTCTCACACAAAAGGGCTATTGTAATCTTCATCTTTCACTTGCTGTTTACCTCATGCATAGGAACATTACTTTCTCACATAATGACATTCCAAAGATTTTTTTTTCCTGTTTTCTTAATTTTGTCTCATGGTTTTCCTTTTTATTTCTAATGCTGGGTGACAACTTAATCATTGAGTTATGAACTGGCACTTCATGATTTCTAACAAGGAACATTTTTGGTGATTTCTCACCTGAACATAATAAAATTGTAATTTTTTTTGCCTGCACGTAATAAACATTGACATTTTGAAAAATATATGACAACACACTAGAGTCCATCCAGTGGACATGGTGGTTTCACAATGAGAAGAAAAAACAGAAATGCAATATTACTTATTTAAAAGTATTCAAGTCAAGGATGTAGGGCTATGTTGAGATTTGTGTACAGGATGTAACTGAGGGATAGCTTGTCTATTTGACGTACAGCTTGCACTGCCCACCCCCAATCACTCCCTTACAGTGTTCTGAAATGCTGTATCAGTCCGTCAAGTTTTTATTATGCTCAATACAATGTGATATTCTGTATGCGATATGCTATGACACTTGGATCAAAATGAAAGGTGTTTTTATGTAAACATGTCAAATGAGTATATATTTTTTTTAATAATCTTTCACAAAGCAGTTATTTGTATAAGCAATAAATATGTTCCTAAGTAGTAGTATGTTAATATTTATTTTGTGGTGTTGTGTCAGTCAAATGGAATAGAAGCACTGAATCCATGCCTGATTCTAATGGCCCGAGTTCTATGGTGGTGCTGGGGGATTATAGGACCAAGGTGTAAATAAGAACATCTTAGCAACAGCTTTTTAATTAATTCTCTTATGACAAGCAGGAATCTAAGCTATCTGGTTTCACTAGTAAGGAAAAGGAATGCAGTGGGCTACAAATACCACAACAGAATCTGTACATGTGTAATCCAGAACAGAGCTGTGTCATAGGGACTGAAAACCATTACAGAGCTCTGTCATAGGGACTGTAAACCATTACAGAGCTCAGTCATAGGGACTGTAACCCCTTACGGAGCTGTGTCATAGGGACTGAAAACCAGTACAGAGCTGTGTCATAGGGACTGAAAACCATTACAGAGCTGTATCATAGGGACTGAAAACGGTTACAGAGCTGTGTCATAGGGACTGTAAACCGTTACAGAGCTGTGTCATAGGGACTGTAAACCATTACAGAGCTGTGTCATAGGGACTGAAAACCAATACAGAGCTGTGTTATAGGCACTGAAAACCAGTGCAGAGCTGTGTCATAGGCACTGAAAACCAGTGCAGAGCTGTGTCATAGGGACTGAAAACCAGTACAGAGCTGTGTCATAGGGACTAAAAACCATTACAGAGCTGTGTCATAGGGACTGTAAACCAGTACAGAGCTGTGTCATAGGGACTGTAAACCAGTACAGAGCTGTGTCATAGGGACTGTAACCCCTTACGGAGCTGTGTCATAGGGACTGAAAACCAGTACAGAGCTGTGTCATAGGGACTGTAACCCATTACAGAGCTGTGTCATATGGACTGTAAACCAGTACAGAGCTGTGTCATAGGGACTGAAAACCAGTACAGAGCTGTGTCTTAGGGACTGAAAATCATTACAGAGCTGTGTCATAGGGACTGAAAACCATTACAGAGCTGTATCATATGGACTGAAAAGCAGATATTGAGACCCTATGTTTGTGCATTTTTGCTCTAAAAATGTTGTTTGAAAAAGTTACTACTGACTTAATATCTTCTTCCTTACTGCTGGAGTCCCATATGATTAAAAATTCAGGCATATACCTTTTCTTTCTATATTGTATGCACTTAAGACCAAAAGCAAACAATATAGTGCTTTAGGTGCCAGTTCTTTTCCATTTATAGGACTTAATAATTATTGTTGTCCAATGGATGGTTTAAACTTCAGTAACTAACATCTGTACTTCTCAAGTGTATGAAGCAAAGCAAGCACTGCTAGTGACAGATACTGGAATTTAATGCTCTAGACTAGAACTTGTCTATCCTCATGATAACCTAAATATATTGCTTTAGAAACTTGTCATAACTTTCAGGCTTTTGTGACTAAAGGTACAGGCGCTGTTTACATGTTATAACATTCTTACGTCCACCATGTCACTGACATTGTCATCACAAATGACACTAGTGAGGCTAATACCATATTATCAGCTAGTAAAGGACAAGGCAGCAGTTGGTGTCCAATCAGCCACTGATAAGAGTCGTTTCTCTTAGGGTGGTATTCATAGTCCAAGACTTTGCATACTTGTAGCGGTGATCCATGAAAAGTGGCACTACGTGGTTATGCAAATCCTGGACTGTCAGAATAACTATTGAAATGCAGGAGACTTTTTTTCTGAACACACCCCCTATCGGAAATGGGTAACGTGATTTATATATAACCGATAGGGGGACTGCTGCTACACTGTTAAGGGGGCTTGCATGTATGCGCATGAGTTTGATTCATAAACATGAATCTATAATTAACTCATTTGCATACAAAGTGTGTAGGTCACCCTGAAGTTACTCCAGAAAGCAGGCATTTTTTAGTCGACTATGGAGATGGGATGGGAGTTGATATGGTGCTTCAGCATACCTGGGCATTTGTACTGGAGGGGTCACTTGGGTAGATGTATTTTTTACCCAAGTGACCCCTCTAGTACAAATGCCAAGGTATGCTGAAAGGGTCACTTGAGCAAATGTATTATTTTGATGCTTGTGTATACCTGGACATTTTATTGATGGGACCGCTTGGGTGAAATGTGTATTTCAATGTTTGTGCATACCTGGACATTTTGCTGATGGAGTCACTTGGGTGAAATGTGTATTTCATTACTTGTGCATACCTGGAGATATTACTGATGGAGTCGCTCAGGTGAAATGTTTATTTTACTGCCTGTGCATACCGGGGCATGTTACTTTAGGTGTTTCTTGGGTGAAATGTTTATTTTACTGCTTGTACATACTTCTTCTTCTTTCGGCTTTTTCCCGGTTAGGGGTCGCCACAGTGGATCACCTGTCCGCTCATGACTGGCAGTGGAGTTTTATGGTGTCGAGCTGTCAGCCCGGCTCCCAACCTTCCACAGAAGGCACACACATACACACACTCACTACTAGGGCCAACTTAGAGTGTCCAATCCACCTACAGTATGTCTTTGGGATGTGGGAGGAAATCGGAGCACCTGGAGGAAAACCCATGCGACCACAGGGAGGACATGCAGACTCTGCACAGAAGGCACCCCAGCCAAGGATTGAACCAGAGAACCTCTTGTGTGAGGCGGCAACGCTAACTGCTGCACCACAGCGGCCGCCCTACTGCTTGTACATACTAGGAAATGTTATTGAAAGGGTCACTGGAGGAGATAATTCATTTGTGTGTCAGAGAAGTGCTTGTTTATACATGGTCAAACTACTGAAGTGATTTCTCTGGAAAATAATTTATTTTGTCATTTTAGTGATTGTGCATACTTAAGACTAACTACTGAAGGGGTTGCTATGGAAAATAATTAATTTGTGTGTCAGGGGCGTACTAGTGCATACTTGGTCAAACAATTTCATGGATTGCAATGCCAGTATCAAAGGAGAAGCACTGCATTTAAGCATGGATGTGCGTACTGCAGGGATGCCAGACTATGAATTGCAAAACTGACTCCTTTGCATACTATACGTTGCAACACTTCTCATTCACATGTCATTATTTTTTAGGCCTTGTGCCTTAGCTTAAATCAGGAATCCCATATCCCATTTGTGTTAGCAGTTATGAATACCGCCATTTATCTTCATGTCCCCCTTCCAGAACAAGGATCAGTGCACTCCCCAACAATGCTGCCAGTGGGATGCCAGTCACCATGTGTTATCGAACCCATTACAATCTACCGTTGTGATTGTAGTACTAGAGAAAAACATCTTGGTACTTCCCCATTCAAAACAAAGAAAACCTTTATCATTTCCCTCTGTAAACTATTAGTGTCACTGGGAGATGCCAACTGTCCACTGTGAACGCCCAACCACCCAACTACTTCATATGGTGCGGTTTCTCTAAATACTTCATATATATGGTGTATATGTTTCACATTCAGTGATAATATACAGAAACTGGATACCTGTCATAAAATAACTCAACACTTTTCCTCCAGTGGAGCTCTGGAAGTTTGCACTGCAACTTCCAATGGGAGGAGCCTAAGTTTTTGATAGCATCAAATTATGTCCTCAGATTTCAAACAAATGTACATATCTCTGGAACCATACGTGTTACTAAATAAATGTAAATGGCAAACGTTTCAATGTAAACTAATCTTAGAGTGGTCATGTACTTTAGGCTCTAGGGCTTAAATGGATTTTATAAGTCACAGGAAACAAAGTAAATCGTGTGCATTATTTTGTGTACAACTTACAATATCTCAGCAATTACTGAAGTTAAACTCATACTGTCAGCAGCATTTTTTTCATCCAGCTCAGAGTACTGATAAGCATTTTTGTCTGTACTACTTGGTTGTTGAGATATTTGGAAAAAAACAAGAAAGTTATGACAATAAAAATAAATATTATACAAACAACAATTAATATTTTTTTTGCCTGCACTAGACAGTGGTCAAATATCAATACAGTTGTACTTGCCATTGTGTAAACTTTAAGATGAAATATTTTAATACTTTGTATGTAGAGTGGTTTTGGAATTATTAATATAAATATAACAGGAATACTTGATGCCTAGAAGCGTCAGTAGGATCTTACTGCAGAAACACTTTGAGGCGTCACTTGGGCTGCAATTAGTTAAGAGAGTTTCTATGTCTTGTAATACTGAACGGAAATTAGTTATATTCCAACGTTATGCACCATACAAGGGTATGACACTGGGCAGAATGGAAGCCCGGCTGGAGTTCAGCTTTTTATTTTTAAGGAAACAGTCAAATACTTCCTATAAAATGTTTTTGTGTAGGGGGAGTAGAACTGAAGTCCAAAACAGCAATAAAATGTTCATTGATTCCTTTAAAACATAATATGTGCTGTATATGTTTCACATTCAGAGATAACATGAGGAAACTGGATACCTTTCAGAAAATAACTCTTAAGATAGTTTCTATGTCTTGCAATACTGAATGGATATAAGAATTGTGCCAACATTATACATCACAAAAGGTATGAAATTGTACACAATACAAGCCCTACTGGAATATAGCTCTTTATTTTAAAAAAATGTGAAATACTTCTACAAAATGTTTGTCTGCAGGACAAGTGGAACATAAGTTCCAAACAGCAATAACATTTTCAACGATTCCTATAAGACACCATAAGTCATTTAATCTGCTTCTGCATTATGAATGTCCTGTCGTGCAGTGTCTCTGTGGAGATGAGAGGCTTATATGTCAGGATAACAAAAAATAAATCCTCCAAAATCTGTAGAAAGGTGATATACTAACCTGCTATGACCACAATTATTGGGCAGGTCAACCAGCATGCCAGTTGTAAATCAAGCATATACCAATAGAGCTGTGCAGCCGGACTTTCTATTGGAATATGAACAGTAACACCATCCTGTTAACCTTCTCCATGGAACAGACTATTAGTTTAAGGTTTTTTTTGAAAAGCAGTTTAGCTTACTTTCTCCACACCGCTAAGCAGGATACAAAAGTATATACATTTTTAAAAAGTCTCAGCTTTCCATGCCAATAACTGTACAATCAGTTCCATGTCAACTCATTTAATGACTTCAGTCTTCAGTGGTTGGTGGGGGGGCAGGTGCCAGTGGCAAACAACATTCTGTGGAATATCCACAGTATATGCAGTACATCAGAAGTGCCACAGACTACCAGAAGCTGGTGGAAGGACACTAAGGATTTTTAATACAAAGACATAATTTAGAAAAGATAAGCTTTTTTCTTAAATAATGTCAGTATATAATAGCAGTAGTCTACTACTTCTGGAGTGTATATAGGATTTATCCATGCTTGCCTTTGCTAATCACTCAGGGTTTGCCCTCGATCAAACCACACCAAATCATGTGTAAATCCCGATATACCCATGCAGAGTTGTGGCCTATTGCTTAATACCAAAGCAATCGAACTACACTCTAAAATATTAAAATCACATTGATTACTTTAGTGGTTTTAAATGTTTGTGTCCCAAAGTGGAAATGCTCTATTTTGATGATGAAAGAAGGGGAAACTGTTTATGCCTGGTTTGTTAAGTGAACCTGTACACTAAGTACAGTGTTTCACTTTATAGGTTCATAGGTGTTTACTAAGCTAACAGACACATGATAAGTGCAAGCAGGGGCCTGGGAGATGAACCATTTACAGGTTGCCTCTGTCCATTAAAGACATACATGCCAAACCAGGGATGAATTTCTGGTTCCTCATTCAATTGTCCAAGTTACACTTGAATTTGGTTAGGGAGAAACTCTGCTTTCCATGGATGGGGAGCCTGTTCCAGAGATGGGGTAGTCTCTGAGATACATGCATGTCTCTCCAGCAGGTCCTATTTACATCGCAGGCAAGGTTTAAGACTTAAAATTTCTTATTCTGGTGGTGTTTGTTTTGCATATATACAGGAAGTCCATCAGAGAGGGGTCTAACAATGCCCTGTATGCCAGGCATAGATCTCCCATCAGCAGCCTATAGGAGACAGAATACAGGGATAGGGCCTAGAGGTGTTCTGCAGAGGACATGTTACTTACACTCTGTATTCTTTTAGTGAGGAACCTCTGTGGATGTTCCAGTTGCTGGATATGCCTGGTTAGGTACATACCAAAGGGGGCGCTGTACTCAATGATAGGTCTGATGAATGCCAAATGGTTTACCTTTACATAACTGAAAATCACAAGTGCGTTTGCTCATATGAACAAATCCAAAGCATGAAACACAAAACCACAACAGTTTCCGATGTTCAAAAATCAGCAAATCACAAAGCAGATTTGCTGATTTTCGAACAAAAAAAAGTCGAATATGAATTGTAATGCAGAAGGGCAAGCCCCCCTGCACCCCCTATCTGGGGGGCTGTGCCCCCACACTCCCCTACTTTAATATACTAACTCCGAGATTGCACTACAGTGGGGAAAGGGTCCATTATAAATAATTTTTCGTTCAATGTTTCGGAACTTTGCAAATGTCCTTTTGAACTTCTGTCATTCGCCCATGCGCAGAATGCTCATATGATGGTAAACCATGCCAAATACAGTGGAACAATGGCTTTCTTGGCCCTAGATACCATACCTTTGTTTATACTTTGCACAACATAGAATGATGATTTTCTCACTACTGTAGACTCGTGATGGTCAAAGATAGATTACTGTCTATTTGTGTCCCTAAGTCCCTCATTACTTGGCCAACTCTAAGGGATGTATTGTCAATATGATAGTTACCAGAAATGGATAACGTCATGATGGATACTGTTATGCATTTCTTGACATTTAGTCCATGGCTCTAATACCAGTTGTTTGTCTGTGTCGGCCCTTCCTGGAGAACATTTGCATCAGTGTGGGATTCAGTGACAACTCCTAATTTCCAGTCTACAAATTTAGTTAGCCAGAGGCCATTGAAACTGGCCCTGACTTCAGAGAAGTAAATGTCAAAAAGGAATGGTCCCAGGACCAATCCCTGAGGGACTCCACTTGTGAGTGCCATCTTTGGAGAGGTGAACTCCCCAACCCTGAGGGACCCCACTTGTGAGTGCCATCTTTGTAGAGGTGGATTCCCCATTCTAACTTCCTGTGTTCACTCTGTGAGCCATTTGGGTATCTACCAGCTGACATAAGGGTTTGTATCAAACCTTTTGAGTTTGTCCACAATGTCTGTGTGAGGTATTGTGTCAAAAAGCCTTGGCCAGGTCAAGGTAGACAGTGTGAATCATTTTTCCCTTATCCATTGCTTTGGTAACCTTCTCAAAGAAGTCCACCAGATTGAACTGCCCTTGACAAAACCAAATTTGGTTGGGTCCAGTGTCTGGAGTTTTACTATATCGTTATTGATAATTTCCATGATAATTCTTTCCATGGCTTTGTATATGAGACTAGTGAGACTTATGGGTCTATAGTTCCACGGTCTGTAGATGGCCCACTTTTGTGCAAAGGGATGAGTGTTGTTGTTCTCCATTCATGAGGCACAAAGCCTGTTTGAAGGATACAGTGAAATAGCAATTCCAGAGGGCCCAAAAGGTCATGTTTCATGATATTTAGAAGGCATTCTGAGATATTGTCTGGGCCCATTGATGCAGTGATCTTGGCCTTAGGGAGAGCATTAAGGACCTGTCCCCTAGTGATAGCAGGGGGGAGATATATCTGATGATATTTTCTGAAGGAAGGTTGATGGTGAGAGATGGGTACAGCTGGAGCTGAATTTGGTGGCTAGTAGGTTTACTATATCTTCTGGCTCAGTACAGGTGGCTGTATTTACAATAAGCTCTAAACACATTTGGGTACTGGCTTTGAGGCTGCAGACATAGCTAAAGAATGCTGTGTGACTGTTCTTGGCCTGGGAGGCCAACTTTACCTCAAATTTGGCCTTGGTAGACTTTACTTGTCCTCATTGTTGTTTGTTTAGTTTGATGAGAGCGCTTTTATCCTGCTGGGTGCTGCACCTCCTAATTTTTGCCATGATTTTCTTTCTTCCATTATACAGCCTATTGATTTTGTGATTCCACCATGGTGTCTTGTTTTTGAGTTAGTTCTGTACTTCTTCCTGGTGAGTACAGCTGCCTCCATGCAGATATTAGCATGCTTTGTATAGAGTTTCTGTGAACATGTCTGCATAAGCAGCAGTGTTCTTAGGGTCTATGGGGGCTTGAAATTTTGCCAGGTTATCACTTAATATCAGGAAGTTAGCCTTAGGGTAGTTCTGAATATTCCAGGGTTAGCTGGTTTGACCTTACCAGTGAAGACATCACACTAAGGGGTGTGCAGCACTCTTGCATATTAGTGAGGACCAGATCTAGTATGGCTTCCCCCCTGGTTGGTGTATTGACAATCTGGTTCAGGAGAGTTTGTGTTTACAAAATCCAGGAATGTTTGTGCCTGTACATTTGGTGTTATATAGGATTCCTAGTTAATAGTGGGGTAATTAAAGTCACACATGAATATGATACTGGGATGGATGGTGAGTGTCTCCAATAAGTTTAAATACATGGTATGGATCTCCTGGGTCATACAGGGGGATCTATAGCTTGCAAGGAAGTGCTATGGGATTTTGCCAATGGTGACATGAACATGGAATAGTTCAAGTGCATTGTCCTGTTTCACCAGCCTTGAGGTATATTTATTTTTTATGTAAATCAAGACACCTCCACCTTTAATCCCTGTCTTTATAGCAGCTGGTCTAAATGTGTGGAAGGCATTATAACCTTGCACTGTCAATGTGCTCTCCGCAGCTTTAAACCATATCTCAGTGACTGCACAGACGTCTGCATTCTCTAGGGTGAAGAGGGCTTCTAGGGAGTGGAATTTTTTGTTTAGACTCCTAGCATTGAGTAATAATACCTTTTAGATTTTCTTGCTTTTGATTTCCTAATGTTGGAAGTACTTTCAGTTTGGCATTGCCTAAAAAAGGCACTGTGGGGGAAGACAATGTTTTAGCTAATATCTGAAAGCCTAGAAGGGAGAGATGCAGACCATTCCTGGCAAAGCATCATGGTCTGTTGACTATCTCCTTCCATGCTGAAAAATATTGTACCCCCTCCTCTTAGAATGACAACAGAAACTAAGTCAATTATTAAAGTCATTCATCTTTTGTTCGTATTCTGGCATCATACTTGGAGAAGGTAAAATGCTGCTTAAGCCTAGGCTCATACTAGCCTGGGACACATATTCCGAGAGCTCCATGATATCTCTCTTCATAAAGTCTAGGGAAGAAAATCTCAGGTCATTTACACCCACGTGGACTACAACTGAGTCATACTGGTACTTGTAATCGAATGGCCTGAATGTGTGCATAATATGGTGGATCCTAGCTTCTGACAAACAACTCACCATGATTTTCTTCTTACTCAGCCTGGAGAAAGAGACATCAGTGTATCTCACAATGGAGTCTCCAATTACCAGAATTTTGGATTCTGTGGTGGCTTGCCTTATGGGGTTAGAAGTAGAGGCTCTATGAGATGTGGCTGCATCTATTGATGTGGGAGTGGTTTTGAAAGATTGCATTTGGGGCTGCTGAGGGTATTTGTTATGTGCATTTCATCTAGGAGGTCATTTGGGTTTAGGAAGATTACATTTAAGTGTCTCAGCATATGTGGATCTATATGTCTGCATTGAATTGTGTGTGATGGGTGCAGCATGTATACTAACATCCCTATTGACATTAGGCTCACTTTTATGTGAGAGCTTTGCCTCTAGTGACATTGTGTAAATACATCTCTCACATACATCTCTCACATACTATATCAGTTTGCTTGAGAATTAACTGGATGTCAGTAAACATGAGGCAATTTCTACATTGCCTCATTTTGCCCATATCCACCAATCTGATAACGGAGACAGTGGGAAAGTTCATATCCATGGTAACAGACCTTTTTTTTATTTATTAGACAGTTGGAGTGAGAATTTAAAGCAATGTCAGGAGTATCCGGTTTACAACTCTGGGGGTAGTGATTGTCAATGCAAACTAGTTGTCCTGTGTGAAAAAATGTCACTCAAGGTGTCTGTGACTATACAAGGCACTGCCAAACACTTGAGGGGAAAATAATAAGTAGACCCTGATGATTTGTGGATGAAGTATTTAGGCAGATATTCTGAGTTAGAAACAAATCAAGCAGTACTTACTAAACACAAAGAATTAGCTTGTCAAGAATGATGAAAAGAGGGGAGTCGTGTAAACGGCTACTGCCTGGCTACTACTAGCACTGGTCTCACCACAGCTTCACTCTACTGGGATACAATGCTCCTTTGCTTCTTCTCTCACAAGAAGCAAAACATTAGCACCAATCACAAGATGAGAAGCAGGCCACAGCCTGCTTGGTGATCCACAGTCTTGTCCCAGATGATGCAAGTGTCTATAGGCTTGTTGTAGCCTTTTCCTAGTAGATGCCTTGAATAGCAACCAGACCAATCCGAAATGTCGATTGCAGACACTCACTGTCCAAAGAGAAATAGTCAGGAAACAATGTACTGTGCTCTTTCTCTCACCAGGAGCAAAATATAAACACAAATCTGAAGCTGGCACCTATGAAGCAGTTATTAGGCTTTCCGATGATAAGCATTCTCCAAGAAATAATCTCCTGTGCTTCTTCTCTCACCAGGAACAAAACAGAAGCACTAATCCCAAGATGGCTACTGGGAGGCAGGATGTGGGCTCTCCAATAAATGGTGGTCTTGGCATTGATGCTGCACGTTTTAAAGGTAAGTCTGAAAAATGGGTTAATATGCCAAGAGCTGCAGTGTTCACTAAACAGTTAAATATGATACAGGAGATAAAGCTTTAGCTATCTAAGTGGAGAGTCACTAATTTTAAAATAGTGAGATAGACTGGAAGGGGATGGGCATTTTGTATTCTGGTTCTATGGAATACAGTGGGATGGCCAATAAATTTAAATAACTGAAGGGGTGTGATTTCACTAAATGATAATTTTGTGATTGCTCACAACAGCCAATGAAAGGGGAGAGGGAAGGAGATATGTGGTCAAATTAACATAAGGGGCAGGCAACTAGAAAGACAGTTGAGTTTAAAAACACAACAGCACCAGGGTGGGAAAACTTAATTTCTGTATGACACACAACAGATGCAGCTGTGGTCTCTTTCCTAGTTTAAATATGTAATTTAAAGCAGAATACAACTGAAACACAGTGTAAAGAAATCAGATCACAATATATAAAATAGAAGTAGGCAATAAAGTATTACAAAATGCAAGAAAGAAGAATCTAACTAGGTTTTCCTTCACAGCAAGTTGTGGCAGAGTCTGGGTGAGTTTTTCCCACATACCCTGTGTCTGTAAGTTAAGCACCTTAACCATTACACCAGTTCCTCCTGTAAATATTGGTACTCCATAGGATTGTGCTGTTGACTGAAGGATACACAGTTATACTTTTCTGACTAACAGACACACAAGTTGATTGCAGTGAGATTAGAACCCCTCCCTAACTAGGTAAAACAGCTAGAGAACTCAATACTTAACACAGGCACCACGGCACAAGTCTGTACACACAACATTTTGACTTGAACTGAAAAAAAAAGCATACTGCCACATTTTGGCTTTCTTTGAAAAAAATGGCTAAACTATAATATTTTGTAAAAATATTTAAAAGCTGATAAGCTCTGTTCACCAGATTAAGTGAATTATAAAACTGGTGGATTTCAATATTTTCATACGGAATCATCAGAAATGTTTTTTCAGGACACAACCATACTAACGTAAGTAATAACTTTTTTGTATTTGTGGTAACAGGTGAATTTACAAAATGAATAAGGAACATGCTTTTTTAGTGAAAAAAATAAGTTTACCTGGATCAGATGAATTACAGCTACCATGATAGCAATTAACATTGCTCTCTCCCAGCATTTGGTTCTTTGGTTTGTGTAGAATCTGTGTGCCCTCTCTTTATCCATGTAGGTCTTTACTTGGTGATCCAGTTTCCTTCCACATGCTGCATGCAAATCTGCAACCCTTAAAAAGTGCCATAGATGTGTACGAGACATGCCAAGATGGAATAGCATAGCATACAAGAGTAATTCTCTGCCTTGTACCTGCTGAGTACCAAGACAGGCTGCTATTCCCCTGCTTCCCTGAATAGGATAACATGAGCACCTGATCACCTGATAATGAATAGAATGACATTTCTGAAATGTTCTTAAGACAGGCTATGTTATTAGTTCTGTAAGAAAATAGTAGAATTTACCATCACGGTTAGTTCCAGCTGGGTAAAAGACATCATGGCAGCATAGCTATAAAGCCCTCCCTGAGAATTAAACTTTAATCTAACACTATAACAAGTATGTTTCTAAATGTTGCTGTAGACGTCCGTCACCTTTGCCTGCATCATGCATTCCTGTTGGAGTAGAAGAACATACAAATGGAAAGCCTGGGAGTATATGAGGAATGGGTCTCCTAAAGGAATGCCAGCAGTACTCTTCAGGCACCTTGTGACTCATCCAAAACCAATTTATACCATTAAGGATGATACTCCTCAACAGTCAATTGCACATACTGCTAACCTTAACAATGATGTAGTTCTAGATGGTTCCCATAAGACCCCAACTAGGTTCCACAGAGCCTGTTTTCAGCGGAGGCCCGTAAGAAGTAATGTAACGCCACTGAAACTATGTATACAGGTATTTATTCATTTTGTTTTCTTAACTGGGTTAGTGGTCTCATCTGCATACTTTTTTAGCCATAACTCAGGCTATTTATGCAGTTACAGCATTATGAGGAAGACATAGTACAATAAATGTAGGCGGCTTAAAACACATAAGAAGCTGTATCTATAAGAACATTTTCAAATGGGTATGACAGACTACATTAAAATTCAGGATACAATTTGTTCTAAGAAATAGATTAGTAGTCATGTATAGTAGTTTTATGTTAAATGCAGTCACTATACAGTTGAACCAGACAATAAAAATACAAAGGTATCAGTGCATCATAGCATTTGCATATATACAGTCAGTTACCTGTAATTTAATAATTATATCCATTACAGCCCAATTGCATTTGTTTTCTGGAATTACAAGAGAAAACAAAACTACACGCTACATTGTATACTCATGAAAATGTGATATCCACTGTTTTGTAAGACATTTCCTCCTTTCAGTCTAAAGAAACACTCAGACATGCAAGTTACAGAATAGTAGCTCACTAAAGTGAAAAAAAAATCTGATCCTCCTGATTCATAGAAAACTTTAAAAGCATAGATTGTCTATTATCTGTGATGAAAGTGTTTCAGGACTGGCATAGGCATGTAAGCTTCTTCTATGAAATAGATATCTTTGGCTTTAAATCCCAACCCCCCCCCCCCATCACCAAACAGAGTGACCCTCATTAGATCTGTGATAGCTTACCAAAATTAAGTAGTTCTAAAATTTGTTTGGTCCTCATCCAACAAACTTTGTATTAGAGATCGCTCATGTCAGTGGAAAATGAATATGGGATGGCTTTGTGGAAGAAATACAATCAAGCCATTGTATCACATAACGTTTACAGGTAGGAAAGGATTACATTTAGACTACATTATCCTGCTGTATTTGAAAATGATTTTATTTTGGGTCAGAAAATCTTTTACAGGTTGAGAAAGCGATGGAATATTTTATTCAAATGGGTCTCATGAATGACCCTAGAATTCAGGTTCCAGTCTTGCTTCACTGCATAGTGCCCCACAGCTGCAGCCTTCAGCTTTGTCTACTAGCAGCATGGCTCTCAACTGTACCTCATAATGAGGAACGTACCTCATTTAGCATCTTAAAAAGTTCATGTTCCTCAAAGTTCCACATTGAAAAGGTCTATCACACATTCAGTGTTAAGAATTTTTTAAATGATATCCATGGTTAATAGAAATGAGTCATATTAATTCATGAAAAGATCTTTTTGACAAGTAAAACCAGCATATTTTAACCACTCTATGACATTCCTAGTTGAAGTTGTTAGTCACCCATTTGTATGTGTTCCACATTTTGCCCATGTGTTCCACATTATGAGGGCTAGCGTTCCTCATTTTAGAGATGGAAGGTTGAGAGCTATGACTAGCAGTGGTCCACTTACAAACCATGAGACCCTTTCCCAGCTCTAAAAAAGATGGCAGAAAAAGCTGAGAGTTTCTGACAACAGTAAGACTGGTCTTGAATGAAAACTGTAGTTAGTGCATCTAAGGATTCTCTTTCTAAAATAGTAGAAATTATCACGTATCTTATCTATTGCAACTACTAAATATTACAGTTATTTTCCTGGTGTCAGCATTGACCACAGAGGCTGTAGCTTTGTGCAATTCCGAGGTGGGAGTACCTGGTTATGCTTATTAATTAAAGTGCTGTACTATTTGTTTTTGCAATTTTGAAGGGAGCTGACAGCCTATAGCTGTTGTCTTGTTAATTTCAAATGCTAGTTTGCTTGACAATTTGGGTAAGGTCTTCAGAACTTCTCTTCTATACACACTGTTCATTATTGCTGAACTTTTATGTCTGATGATGTGGACTTAAATGACCATCTATTTTTCTGTGCCCTTTAAGAATATCACCGGCCTGAGATATTTTCTAACCTTCACTAAGATGAAAAAGGTCATGTTTCTCCTTCAGGTATGCCTTTCTTCTTTTGGTGCTGTACATTTTGTTAAGTATTATATAAGAATGTCTATTGCCCTTCCTGAACTTCTGTGGGCAGTTGATGTGAGGCATACTTAGAAGGCCAGATAATTAGGTTCTTTCATACCTAGGAGAGTAGAGAGAATGGAAGTACTGGACCCACTTTTGGTGTTGGGGCACAGGATCATGCCAAAAACCGACTCCTGCTGCTAACCACTGTAACAACATTCCTCATGTCTTCCTGCAGTCTTTCTTTGTTTTAAGGCAAAGAAAATAAAGTGAGTGGACTGACAGTAGGCATAGTTTGATGTTTTACATATGATTAACTGGTACATGTTGCATATCTCTTTATGATGGTGTTTCTATAAGCTGTGATTTCAGAAATGCAAAGCTGACGTGGGAGGATGGTTTGGGGGGGGAGAGGAGGATGTGTACTTACACTTGGTAGGGTGCCATAGTCTACTGGTATATTGGGGGACCTAGGCTGTGCCGAAGTACCTTGATGTCTTAATGGGTTTAATCTTCCATGGTGTACACTACAGATAGTCAACAGAGGATGTAACAGTCGAAAATCTTCACTGTGGTATTACAATTATCTCTGAGTATGATGCCAATGATTACCAACTAATCCAAACATTTCTATCACTTAAAGCACCTTGATATCATATTAAGCTCTGTTCTCCTGTGCTGAAGCATGGGACAGAGTAAAGTCTTCAAGATTTTCACTCTTTCTGTAAGAGTGCACTCCAATACCACCTGAGTCAGTAATTTCTGACTATGACTCTGAGCCTGGTGATAGTGTTGGATCAGTATTCAGACCTCTGTACGGTCATTGGCCCCTCACCCAGCTATTCGTATAATTTTTACTCAGATCATTACTGTTGAATAAAATATGACAATGGAAAGAAGCCATTTTGTGATACTTTATTATTTTTTGGCAGTAGAAGTGTAGTTTAGTCTTTTGCATTACTCGCATTGTTTTGATGCATGTTTGCTCCATGTGTGGAAAATTCTTTGCAGACCGAAATAATGCATAGTCTGCCTTACCAAAGGAAAATATCTAACTAGCAACTGTCATATCTTACTGGTCCTGTTTCTGTACTTTGTACTGTTGTCAAACACTTGCTTACCTCATTGCACCTTATAGTTAATTTGCACACATAGATGCTATAGCAATATGCTTTAATGTGCTTTGCACTCCCAATAAGACTGATGTATCAAAACAAGTGCCTGACAAGTCTTTTTTTCAGGAAGTGAACACACACACTTATATATACACATGCATATATATGCACACTCAGTCCTTAGGCAGTACTAGTTTTATGGAGTGGAGGTCCCTAATGCTAATCACATACTGCCACTGTTTGCTGAAGATTCTCTAGGACATGTAACTTAACAAGATATGGTAAGTTCCAGATTGTTGCTGTTCTTGAAGAATTTTGGGAACTTGTCCTTTTATAACCCTGGCAATAAAATGATAAAACAAATTAATATCAGTATCAAATTGTCTTTGATTCAGAGACGGTCCTCTCCACTGACTTGGTGTTTTACTCTGTTAAATACCTAGAGGTTTTGCCAGACCCTTCCTTGCAGATGTCCCTTAAGAAATTATACAAAGCTGTTTTAAGTCAAAGCAACAATCTCTGCAGATCTTAGAACTGCTAGCTCTGATATTTACCCAGAGACAAGAAGGAGTATAATGACTGATTCTCAGAAGTTATATAGTTCAGGCTATTCTGACTCTTCCCTCTACTTCATAATATATGGCCTTTGTTAGAGACTCTTAGAAATTCATATGGACCATATGGACTAGGAGCACACCTTTTTAATCAAACTGCAAACCATATTAGTTATGAGTGGTCTTGTCTATCAAATTTCTAGACATATACCTAAGAATCTCAGATGTAGATTGCATAGTACTAGATTAATTCAGACTACTGTGGTAGCATTGTGGTCAGTCCATGCATTTACAACCATTTGCTTTATTATGTCTTCCTTCCATTTTGTCATACTTTTATTTCATCTGTACAATGGACATTATTACTAAGTTTGCAGCTGAATTTGAAATGATTCATCTGTATCACTGTGTCATATAATTAAATACTATTATTTAGAAATGACAGAGATTTTGTGGAGCAGGTGGGCCCTCAGTGACAAAGTCTCTCATTTGACCAGATTAAACTCAAATATGGAGTTTCCCATAACCACATATTTTCATACATTTAAGGCCATAGCTTCTGTAGTAATAAGACCCAAACAAATCAGAGAAACATTGTCCTTCTATTCCAGTATTTTCTGTAGGCCAGAGTAGATGTTCTATTTTCAAACAAATAATTTATGCAGTCTGTAGAGCTGTTAAGGCTTTCATCCTGACCCTTATGTGCTCCTCTTAAACTGTTAGGCCAAGGAACTTAATTTGGCTGCATATGACAGAAAAGGGGAGTCACTTTAGAAACAATTTGAATAGCTTCTTTTTCATTTTTTTCAGCTGTTCGTCTTTTCAGCTGGAATGCTGGAGGTCTTTTTTTGGACTTTATGTGGCAACACTCATTTCTCTTTGTCATTCTCTGTTTCAGCGAAGTTGTCTGGCTTGCCTTCCAGTCTGGGGACATCCCTGGGTTGGAACTCAGGAATGGTGGCCTTTCTGTCAAACCACCTAGCAGGGCTGGCAAGGCAATCCCATGACTTTTGTCATCCACTGCATCTGTTTGTGTGCATTACCTTTTCCCCTTTGGTAGGTAGTGAGCTCCCTGGAATAGTGTGTGGACTCTCTGGAAGCACACCTCACCTTGGAAGATGCTGGGGTCTGTGCAGTCAGTGAGACATGGTTCAAGGCCATGGACAGCACCCCTGCCATGCAAGGCTACAATGCCTTCCACATGTTCAGACCTCAAAATGTATGTAAAAGAACCAAAGGTGGAGCTGTATCCATCTTCATTAAAGCCAAGTATACCTTGAAACTGGTCAGACAGTATGACTATCGCAAACTACAACATGTCCAATTAACTATAGGCAAAATACCCTACCACATCATTGCTAGCTATAGGTCCTCCACCATGACCCAGGAAAAACACACCACCTACCCGGAGTTACTGGAGTCACTCGCCATACAGCCCAACAACTTAGTCATGATGGGAGATTTCAACTACCCTTCTGTGACATACATGAGCACAAACATGCTCACCCAGAGGTTCCTGGACTTTGTCAGTACAAATACTCTAGAACAGATAGTCTGCACCCCCCACAAGGGGTTCAAATGTCCTAGACATAGTACTCACTAACATAGGAGGTCTCTACACTTCCCCCTCTGTGTTGCCCTCCCTGGTAAGGTCAGATCATAAAACAGTTTGGTTCAAAGTAACTATTAAACCTGTCACCACCACAGGAACAAAAAAACTAAAAAAAAAAAAAAACTGTTTTGTAGCCTACTTAGGGAAGGTATAAAAAGTTTTATACTCCCCGCATTCACAACAATGATTTCTATGCAGAGGTGTACACTTAAGCAACTTCATAGACGCGGCTGTACCTGACAGAATTAAAACCAGATCCTCCCGAAAAACAAGCCACCCTGTTGGACATCAAGTATAAGCAGATTATATAACAAAGGGAAGAAACTGATGTCTAAGAACAAGAGGGAACTGACTCAGCAAAGAAAGAATTCCCTCTGCAACTTGAACAAGCCAATCAGAAATCTTGTGAAGTCCTCTAAAGCTAATTACAGAGCTAAAATAGCATCCCTAGCTAAGGATAGTCATAAGGCGTTCTTTAACTACATCTAAAAGGGAATGACCAGCTGTGTGCTGAAGTGGTAGTAGATGGTATCACTCATACTATACCAGAGGAAATTGTCAACCTGCTGACAGATTTGGTGCAAACTTCACCCCCCCACCACCCATACCCCAAAGCATACCTAACACCTAGTATCTCCAGAGATCAGGTCATACCTGTACTATCCAAGGCCAAAAACACATCCTCAATGGAAGTCAAAAATCCACCACAAGACACAAAACTGAACTCAACGCTGCTCCGACACAATAAAGGCTGTCCAGTAACCACAATCCTCAATGGAACCAGATAACATCCCAGGTTGCTTATTAAGTAATCTAAAACAGGACCTAGTGGACATGCTTGGCATTCTCTTTAACCACAGCCTGAGAACTGGCTTTGTTCCAGCAGAGTAGAGAACAGCAATAGTAATCTCCTTCCACAAAGTGGGGCCATCAACTGACCCTGGGAACTATAGACCCATAAGTCTAACTAGCCTCATCTGCAAGGCCATGGAAAATCATCATGGACCTTATCAACAAGGACATGGATGACCTACCTTCAAACTCTTGACTCGACCCAGTTTGGCTTCATTAAGGGTAGATCATGCTTATTAAACCTAGTAGTCTTCTTTGAGAAAGTCACCAAATCCCTGGATGAAGGTAAGACCGTGAATACTGCCCATCTCTTACCCAGCCAAGGCTTTTGAAATAATTTCCCACTTGGGTATCATTGAGAAACTCTCCCAGCTGGGTATTAACCTTTATATCATTAGATGGGTAGCCAACTGGCTCACAGACAGAACATATACTGTCAAACTTTGGTGAGTCCACCTCTACCAGTAGACCTATCACCAGTGGCGTACCACAGGCATCTGTGCTGGGGCCTTTACTGTTTGGAATCTATTTCTCAGAAGTTCAGTTTCTCAGAAGTTCAGGCTAACATAGATGGCCTTTGACTTATCAAGTTTGCTGATGATTGCAAATCGGGTGCAATTATTGAGTACCCCAATGATGTTAACATATTACAGGAGGGACTAACACAGACAAATGACTGGTGCCAAAGCCATGGTCTAAAACTAAATGCAAAAATATGCATTATTATCCCCTTTGGCAAAGCAGAATTTCCTGCTAATTACAATATTGACAGTACCCCCCAAGTTCAAATCCAGTAGTGCAAGATCTGGGAACACAGGTAGACAGCAATCTGAACTTTCACCGCCAGGTTTCCACAGTGGTAAGGAAAGCCTTCTACATTGCGCATCTCATAAGTAAATTTATTGCATCCAGGTCTCAGGATGTTATACTTCCAATGTACTCATCCCTTATTAGACCATTAATAAGAGTGCACTGCTCCCTTCTGCATGTACCTCACCAGACACCTGCAGCAGCTGGAGAGACCACAGTTTTTTCTCACCAAGAAAATACAGGACCTCCAAAACATGACTTACATGGACAGACTGAAAGCCCTGTCACTGTACTCTGTATCATATATAGACTGCTGAGAGGTGACTTGTGCATGGCCTATAGGGCACTCTCTGGTCCTGCCCTGATGGATATGCCGCATATCAGCAAGTCAAATGGCACAAGATTTACTCTCTCTAAGGATCTTAACCTAGCATGTGACATTAACATAACATGTTAGACAGGCAGATATATCTCCCAGAGATTTCCGCTACTCTGGAATAAACTTCCAGTTCACATGAAGCAGAGCTCCTCAGTGACCCTATTCAAGTGCAACCTGGGCTAATGGATGGATAACTGCAAAGTCACCCTGGGGGTGGCACCCATGTCTCTCATGGGCAGAAGTAGTTGGTCTTTATTATAGAGTCGCTCTGCGAATTACTTCCATCTAACCAAGGACAATTGAGGCAAAGGATTAACATGGCTAGGCATATAAAGGCTCTAGGGCCACTAGTGTAGTAACCTCCTATGAACCTATGCTTCATTACACTGAGACTCTGTCCATTGTCTACATTCCCTACCAGGAATTTTCACTACTGGCAAATCTCAGTTGTCTAAACTGTCTGGTTTCCAACCGGTAGTGCTTAAGCAGTGGTTTTAAATTCTTTCTTCCTCCTGAGATAGGAGAGCCAACACTGGCCCTTCACTGTAGCCCCTTCTTCACCAGCCAACGTTCTCAACTCAAACCTGTATTACTGCAGCTGCAATCACTGTTTCATTCCTCTGTACCACAGGACCACATAATTCACTAAGCAGATTAAGATCTTCCTGTTTACCTATTGATACAGAGGGGAACTGTGGAAATTCAATTTATATATTCTGAACTTGTCCCAGGTTAGACTGCTATAAAGCAAACGTGTAAAGCTTGATACAAACACTCTGACCTGGAAGGTTTGAGCTCACTGAACTCACTCAGTTGGTCTACTTTTTATCTGAGACATCCAAGGGACAGTGATATATAATATGAAAAACATTTTGTTTTGTTATGCTGGTCACAGAAAAGTCAGTAGTGAGGACATTGAAGTGTACTGATTTTATGTCAGTAGCCATTATCCACTAGTGCCTTATGTAATATTAGCTGTTTGAATACTTTTCAACTTAGTTTTCCTTCAGACCATAGATGAGATGGTCAGCAAGTAGAAGTCCTTGTTATGTACCCTGAATGAACCTACTTTCTGTTGCATGGCTGTTAATCTGGAAAAGAGACAAAAAAGACCATTCTTTTCACATTCATCCTGGCCGATATGGCTACCTCGTCCTTGACTATTTTAATTAAGAGGCATTAGTTTTCCAGGATCCATTATGTAAAACCTCCTTTAAACAGACCTACTATTGCAACTTAGATTAACAGGTTAGAAAAAGCAGATTTAGCTCTACCGAAAAAAGAGATGCAATTTGTTTAAATTAGTAATCATTAAATATCATAACTGTGAGATAATTTACTTATAATCTGTAGCCCAGAAAGATGTCTCATTTTTATTCTTAGTTTTTTAAATAATAACCTTATGCAGCCAGCTATACATATCATATTGCATATAGTTTAGGTTCTAATCATTGTGTTCTAATGTTTAAATGTTAAATATTTATAGGGACAGTAATGCTTAAATATTCTGAACCTTTGGAGAAGGCAGGCAGTTTTTTAATAAACTACTTCAGATAATCTAGAAATAAATATTCATAATGATGCTGTATAAGAATACGACTATTTATTTTGTTAATTACCATGCAGTTTTATAACAAACTAAGTTCCATTAAGAAAATACATACATGGTAAAAGAAAAAAAAGCAATCCAGCATGGTTGCATTATGAAGTCAAAAACTATTAAAGAGGAAGAAGCCATAGGCACACAAACACACAGCCCACTACTTACCCAATCTCATACACACACACACACACACACACACACACACACACACACACACACACACACACACACTGTCATCCATACGCACGCTCGAGTACACACACACACACACACACACACACACACACACACACACACACACACACACACACACACACACACACACACCCTCAGTAGCTCCCATGTCCCTACCTCACTGGAAGATGCACAGTCACACACACCTCATATATACACTATACACCACCTGGCACTACCTTACCACTAAAATCACCAGTACCTAATTATTCCATGATGGATGAGGACTGCATTTTGGCTGTGTTCACTATCGCAATGAGGTGGGGTGGCCATGCTGATCTACATGTCTAAACAATTTCATGAATCGCTCAGCATGTAGATGCTTTCATGTTCGATCAAATGGGTGCTGACAAAGAAAAGGTGTCATTTTAGACATATACAGAATAAGCCATGGGGGACTGGGATACTATCTAAAGTGTATTCTTAAAGTAAAAACATTTTTATTTCACATGCATTGCTTATTTGTCCATTCATCTGAGATAGCATCCGGGATATTATGAAAATATTCATAAACAAACTCTGAAGTAAATTCTAACAATTTTCATATGAAAGTCTGAATATATTATATGGCTTATGGAAGGAATGGTTATGATAATTACTATCATTGCAGTAGATGAAACATCCTTAATGGACTAACATCAATATAGTTTTAGTAAACAGAAATAATTTCTTGTAAATCTTTTTTCCTTGCTCAATAAATGTCTTACTTTTCTCAATAAACTTCATTTGTCTTGGATTTCAGACAAGCATAGAGCTGCTTGCTGTGACAGTGCCCTGTAAAGATGCAAACATCTGGAAACATTGACTATTTTTATTATACTGTGAAAGTTTACTGTGCTAGTTACCTTATTATAGCACCCAGGAGTACTGCTGCTTGGAGAGTATCTGATTTGATACTGTGCGATATTGCTGGTTAAGTTATCTGCAGATTACACCATGTAAGCACACTTCCCTCATCTGGTTACAAACACCCTCCACTCCTATCCTTTCAAGTACTCATTAGGACCTGCAACCATGGATGGGCACTTTCCTGCTGAGTTTTGATGAAGTCCTTAAGGACTTAAGACCTAAACTGCCTTTTACCAAAGTGTTGGTTTTGCATTGTCAATAAGCTAGATTTTTGGTGGTACCTGCATGACTGGTGGTGTTTCTGAGGAGGATTGTTAGTTTACACCTCATTGATTCCCTGGTGTTTTTTGGCTCTAGTTTACTTTCCTGCTATCTCTGCATCCAGTTTACTGGATATGAGCATCCTGAGGCAATATAACAATTGCCTTATGTGCACTGGCAACCACTTAGTTATCAAACAGACAAATGTAGTATGTGAGAGCTGTAGTTACGCATTGACATTGGAGGGTAGACCCTCACATACAGACAAAAAAGCAACAAACAGGTTGCCAGCAACTCACACACATCACTCACCCCACCCACAAAGGACAACACAAATAGACTCATATATGCAGAGGTGCTCACATATAACTTACCCAAACCTCAAAGTCCTCAGAAACTCCACATGTAAACAAACAAGACAATTCCCATCACAACACATAAAGCCACATCTCACTGTGCCTCAGCTACCAAGCTCATAAGGCAAAACACTTCACATCCCAATATTGTGGGCATAGGGGACCCCATTGTGAGACACACTGATGTCCCTCTTACCAGAGTGGCTAAGGGGAAAGTTACAGTTAGTTGTCTGTCAGGGGCCAGGATTTACCAGATCACATAAGCACTCAGGTCACTTATCCCTAAGTACCAGTATGACTCAGTCATAGTCTATATGGGCATGAATGGCCTGAGACATATCTCTTTGGACTATATGAAGAGAGACATGATTGAGCTCTCAGAATATGTGTCACAGGCAGGTATGACCCTAGCACTGACCAGCATTCTACCGTCTCCAAGGATGATGCCACCATACCAATTGGCTTAGCTACTGGTGTCATTCCAAAGGGGTCCAGCACTCATCAGCCTGGGAGTACAAGGTTAAAATGCCACATTGCTTTGCCAGAGATGGTCTTCACCTGTCACCTCTAGGCTTTTGGATATTGGCCAAAACATTATCCACCCCATAGTGCCTTTTTTAGGCATTGCCAAACAGACAAAACCTTCCAACATAACAAAAGCTACTCAGGACAACTTAAAGGTATTACTGCTCAATGCTAGGAGTCTTAACATGAAACTGCATTCCCTGGAAGCTCTTCTCTTCCAGAGAATGCTGACGTCTGTACGGTTACAGAAACATGGTTGAAAGTCATGGAAAACACTCCAGGAGTACATGGCTACAATGCCTTTCATTCACCCACTGAACATGAAAAAGCAAAACGTGGAGGTGTATCTGTCTACATAAAGGATAAGCACACCTCAAGGCTGGTCAGACAATATAACAAGCTTGAGCTACTCCATGTCCAACTAACCATGGGAAAAATCCATTGCCAAATTCTTAACTACAGGCCCCCCACTAAGAACCAGAAAACCTATGCATCATACCTGAAGTTGCTAGAATTGCTCACCATCTAGCAAAATACCATACTCATGGGTGATTTTAACTACCCCTCCATGAATTGGCAGGCATACACAACCACTAATATGCAGGCCCAAAGATTTCTTGACTTTGTAAATTCAAATGCCCTGGAGGAGCTAGTCTGCACTGCCACTAAGGGAAGAAATATCCTAGATCTGGTATTCACAAATATGGGAGATTGCTGCACCACCACCCCCGTTGTTATGTCTTCACTAGTAAGATTATATCACTAAGCGGTCTCCCTTGAAATAAAGGTAAAAATAGTCCCCCCACCTAACCCCAAAAACTTTAAGAACTTCTCTAAGGTAAATGACCCCCATTTAAGGGATGGCATAGCTAGTTTTCAAGCTCCTCCAAATCCAGAAAACATAGAAACTTGTGCAGAGGCATACACAAAAGCCCTGTACAACCATATAAACAACTGCATAAAAACAGTGGTATCAGACTGAAATAAACCCAGGCAAACTGCAAAAACAAGCCACCATGGTGGACCCCTAGTATTAATAGGCTGTACAACAAAAGAAAGAAAATCCTGTTGAGAAGTAAGAGGGAATGTGCACAACAGAAAAATAAGTTCCTCATTAGTCTAAACAAGCAAATCAGGAAACTAGTCAAGTCTCTGAAAGCAGACTTTGAGGCAAAAATAGCCTCCAAAGCTAAGGATAACCATAAGGCATTTTTCAGTTATACCCACAATCTTGAGGGCAGCACCCAACAATGTCCAGATGGCATCACCTATGCTCAGCAGGAAGACATAGTAAATCTGCTGGCTGAAAAATTCAGCTCAAATTTCACCTCCACATTACCCCATATTCTCCCCTCAAAAATACCCTGCACCACTCCAACAACAATTATCACCAAAGAGCAGGATGTCACTGCATTCTCTAAAGCTAAAAACATGGTTTCAATGGGGCCTGACAATATACTAGATTGCCTGTTAACCAGCTTAAATCGGGACTTATCAGGCCAATTAGCATCTCTCTTTAACCACAACCTCTGGACTGGCTTTGTCAAGATAGAGTAGAAAACAGTAACAGTCATCCCTCTGCATAAAGGGGGACCATCTCCATAAGTTTGACTACTCTTATATGTAAGGCCAGGAAAAGAATAATCATGGACATGATAAATAATGACATAGGAGACCTCCAAACACTGGAACTGACCCAATTCAGCTTTGTCAAGGGTAGGTCATGCCTATTGAATCTTGTGGATTTCTTTGAGAAAGTCTCTAAAGCCATGGATGATGGTAAAACAGTACATATTACCTACCTCAACCTGGCCAAGGCATTTGACACAATTTCCCACTCAGGAATTATAAATAAACTCACAAAATTTGACATAAATCTCTGTCTCACCAGATGGATAGCCAATTGTCTCACTGACATGAAGTGGTTAAAGTGGGCAAATCTAGAGCCAGCAAGAGGCCAGTTACTAGTGGTGTGCCACAGAGCTCAGTACTGGGACCACTCCTGTTCAGAATATACTTCTCTGAAATCAAGGTAAACTGCTAGCAGCATAAAGTGTTTGCTCTGCTCTTTTTTATATTTTTCTGACAGAATTATTTTATACAAACTCATCAAAAACCTGCCTACTTACATTTTAAGTCTTGTACATGATCTTTGTTTTATTTTTGGAAGAAAAATCAAGTTTTTATGATTTTTATTTAACTTTCTCCTGTCAAGATGTTCTACTGACGGCTTTGGATAAAATGAGCCACTCAAAGGTGAATTCCCAAGATAGTACAGTGAAAAAGAAATTACACTCTATTATGGGCAATATTCAGGAACTGTCTGTCAAACTGGACAAATTTGAGAGCAAAATGGACAATTTAAAATAAGATTGTAGAAAACAAACAGGCATGCTGAATGAAATTGCAAAGCAACAATCTGCACATATCTCACCTATACAAGATGCAGTAAATGACTTAGCGGGATGTCAGAAACTGAAATCCATACAGAATTCCTACAAAAACAAAATACCTTGCTTCTAGAGAAAATAGAAGACCTTGTAAGTTGATCTAGGAGAAATAACATTAGGATATATGGAGTTCTAGAAAAGAAGGGAGGTGTCATTATGTTACAATTCTTAAACAATTGGTTACCTAAAGCCTTAGACCTGCCAGAAGTTCCTCATAGGTCTCTATCAACTTTGTCTATAAAAAAATTCTGCTGTTCCTAGATCTATTATTGTCAAATTCTTGTCCAGCCAAGATAAGGTTGCGGTACTGTAGTCTTCTTGGACAAATTCTCTGATAAAGATAAAGGAAATACTATCAGGTTTGATAATGACAACACCACATCAATTATGACCAAAAGGAAAGTATGTATTCCTTTATAAAAAAAAAAAACTAAAAAAATGCAATGTTAAAGCTCAACTAATCTTTCCAACCAAAATTAGGATTTTCTTGCCTTAAGATCAAAAGACTTTTAACACCCTGGAGGATGCTATGGATTTCTCTCAGAAAAACAGACTATTAATCAAGCTGAAGAAATGGACTGGTGCCTTACTAGTCTAAAGAGAAAAGCAATAAAAATTGGTTGTTCATCTAAGGACAAAAATAATAAAAAACTTAAAGAAAAGTAACATTGTTTTCATGTTTTTATATATTTTGTATAAACAGCTTACTGTCAGTTATTTGAATGTGTCCGCTTTTAAAGCCCCTCATCAAATATAAGGTAAAACAAATTCTTTTACATTTATCTGGTCGTTTCTGGTTATACTATTTAAATTTTTTAATATTATTTTTATTAGGGCTAGTAATTTATTTTTACTATATTTTTACTTTATTTTGTTTATTCTCTAATTAGATGCTTTAGTATTTATAATGAGGGGGTACATCTTAAAAATGTTATGCTGCTCTCTTTCTGTTGTTGTTTTGGGAAATGTCTATCTGGTGTCTGTAATTTATAATTGTGTTGTCTTTTAAGTATTATTAATCTAGTGGTTTCCTTCTTGTGTGTGGTGGGTGTAGTATTGAATGGTTTATATTGCTGAGCAGCTGCCTGGATGCACTTGTTTATTTTGTTTTATCCTGATGTCTCTTAATTGGATGAGCTTGCCTGAACAATGTGTGCATTTCGATGGGATGCTTATGAGTTTGTTCAGTGGTGGTTTCATTTAAACATATATATTAGAGGCTTAGTAATGTATTTTTTTTATATTTTACTGCTTGTTCTACTTAAAAATGGCTAAACGGCTTTTTTAATATGAGGCCGCTACTTGCAATCGTGAGTTGTTTTTCTGCTTAACTTCTTTTTATGTTATTTTCCCACCATGAGTATGTTAACCTTCATAAGAATGTTTTTTACAGTACCTCAAAATATTTTCTTCAGTTTTCAGCCTTATAGGTCCCATCTTCATACTGCCTGTAATATAGGAAGTGAGTGCATCTTGAACTTTCACTTCCTTGAAGCACAGGGTCAATCTTCAGAATGTTCAAATGAGCTATAGGAAGCTGGGAACAGTAGTTTTGGAATCTTTGAGCAGATCTTTATTGTTATAAATATTTCTTTATGTTTTTTTTTTATAGAATTAAATATAAAACTGTTGTTAATATAATTGGAATTCTCACCTAACTGTTCTTTTGTTTCTTTTAATTTGTACTGACATGTTAATGCAATTCATACAGCTGCATTATTACTTTTTATGTAATGCAGGAAGAATGTTTTGAGTAATGGGGAAAATACAAAGTCAGCAAATGCTTTTTACTTTAAATTTTCTTGTCAAGTTACTGCATTTAGATAGAACATAGCTAATAGTGACAGCATATACTTGAAGCTTTTCAGTCTTCCTCTGATATATTTCTTTGATATCTATAGTTTATTTGAGTGTTCATGTTAAAACTGTTAGGACTGTTTAACTTAACTTATTTGTTTCAATGGTCTGATACATGCAGCTATGTTTCTTACTACTAATATGCTTTTTATATGTGATATGCTTCTCCATATGTTATAGAACTAATGTTGTTGCTGTATATGTTTTTTTTTTGTTCTCTTCTATCTTAGCCTGGAGTTATAATCACACATCACACTATCACACTTACACATACTTACATCACAGCTGTGTGCATATAATACACTCTCAAGTTTATGTACTTATACCCATATATAGATTCATATTTATGGTCATATGCACATATACACAATTTGGCTATAAAGAAAAAAAGACACATCAAATGCTTTAGCCAAGCATTCTTTGCATTGTCCTTTGTTTAAAAAGTTCACCTTTTCAGTATTGGAAAGGGTTAACAACTCTTTGTTTAGTGGTGATTTCAAAACTCTTTTGGAGTGTAGAGAAGCAATCTGGCAGATTAGGTTAAATGCTGACCAGCTTCCGGGTTTGAATGACATGATCAACATCAAATGTTTTTTACAAGCACAAAGGTTTTAACACATTAATTATTATTATTTTGTATTTTATTTTACTTTTATGTATTGTGTATATATATATATATATATATATATATATATATACACACACACATATATATATATATATATATATATTTATTTGTATTTACATTTACAATATTTATTTTAGTTAAAATCAGTACAGGGAGAGAGAGAAAAAACATATATATTTTTTATACCATCATTATTATTCATGAGATGAAATTGGATACATTGTTTCATTGGTTAATTATTACATGTGATTTTTTTGAAAAATATATTTAAATTGTGTAAGATTGTTTGGGTGTGTTTCTGATGAAGTTCGTGATATTAAATTGAACAAAAATGTTAATACAGATTGGGTCGTCCGTTTTCTTTCTCTCACCAGCAATATTTGTTATATGCACATATATGTTTATAGGTACGTAGCACATACTTGTAACTATATAATTATATAAGTACACTTTACACACACATATATTTAATTTTAAAATATATCTCTTTTTAACATTTTGAGGTCAGAGGATGGCATGGTGGTTGGGGTGTTTACCATACACACACAGGGTGTAGAGTTTAAGTCTTACATAGAGAAACTGGCTTTGATTGATGTGGCCAGCAAGAGCAGTTAGCCTTACTGCCACAAGGTGCAGAGTTTGAATTTTACATGGGGTAATTGGCTATGCTTGAAGTGATTGACAAGAGCAGTTAACTTTATTGACACAAGGTGCAGAGTTTGAACCTTACATGGGGTAGTTGCCTATGCTTGAAGTGACCCACAAGGGCAGTTAGTTTTACTGACACAAGGTGCAGTGTTTGAATCTTACATGAGATAATTGGTTATGCTTCAACTGGCCAACAAGTGCAGTTAGTCTTACTGGCACAGGCACCAGGGTTTGAGTCTTATACAACTGACTGCCCACAAGGACAGTTAGTCTGGTATTAATCCATGAGCCTATGATATTCTGATTATTACTCTCTTCTTTCATTGCATCTGATAAATTTCAATGATATACATTATGACATTTTAATATGTTTAACCTACTATGATGTTTATAGGTTAATGTATTATAAGTGTAAAGTAGTTTAATGCATTTCCAATTTTTATATGCTTCAATAACCAGAATACAAAAGATACTATTTTTTTGTGGTTTCTATTAAAGAAATTGCATTATATAATAGGCTTTTTTGACTGAAGAAAAGATTTGAGTACCTTTATTTTGCTGGTAGTTTTTTGATATATTTACTAATATATAATCTGAGCCTTCCATTAATTAATATTTCAGTTTTCATATTAAGTTTATTAATATTGATATTTTACTGACTAGTACATTATATTGATTTCTCTTTAACTGTGACTTGAGTATGCCTTAATTATTTATCTTCTAATATTACTGTTTTATAGTTAAGAAGTAGTAGCAACTGTTTACCTTATTGAAGATGGGATAGGTAAATTAGTGAGTGATTCGTTTGATCATAGCAGAAAATCAGGGAAATTTTATTCCATGATAAGGGGTTTAAATGTTTACAAGCTTGAGATTTTGCAGTTATTTTTTTTAATCTGTCCATGATAAACATTTTTAGTATTTGCTTACTATTCCTTGTACTAAATCATTTTATATCTCTATATACAAATCTTTTAATAAATGCTGACATACAATTATCTTTCATTAAATATTAATGGACTTAATAATCCCTTGAAGCAGAGTAGCTTAAATAAATATGTAAACGTGCATAAAGCTCACATACTTTTCTTAAAAAAACACATTTATTATCAGAATATGTAGCTAGATTGTTGTTAAAAGACTATTCAACTCTTGTGAGCTGTCATTTTAAGTCAAAATAGAGGCACTGTCATTCTTTGGAAAAATTCATTGCATATGCCTAAAGTATTAAATACCTATTTTGATAAAAATGGCATGTTGGGATTAGCAGTAGTAGAAGTTAACAAAAAACTTTATACTTTTGTGAATTCTTACTGGATGCCTGCGATTGGAGACAAAATTGCTAAGAAATAATTAGGCAATATAACATTTTATGCAAAAGGTGAATTGATTATTGCAGTAGATTTTAACTGTATTTTTTCCAGTAAAGATACCACACTTGGATCAATTTATTAATTCTCTACATTTGTGAGATATTTATTATATTAAATCAACAAATTCTCTTAACTTTACACATTATTCATATAGATTTGGCACTCAGAGTAACACTGACAAATGTTTTACTTCTACTAGTTTATTTACCAAAATTTATGATGTATTGATAACTTCATGCCCTTTATCAGACTACAATGCTATTTCTTTTACAGTAACATTAAAACCTAGTAATTTGATTTACTACCAGTGAATCCCTGCATATATAATAATATTGAAAGATTTTAAGGAATGGTGTCTAAAGGAAATAGATCAGTGCATCGAAATTCATAGTATCACAGTATCATAGTATAGTACTAGGCTATCTGCCCTAGGGCACTTATAAGCCTAGTCAAAGTGTATGTGGCTTTCGCCACCCCATGTAATGATACAAAAGTGTACAATTTAAATTAAATTTAGTTTACTGTGCCTCAATCTAGCAATGACACAGAGATGACCCCCGGGGTAAACCTACGATCACCCATCCATTCGTCCAGATTTCTCTTGAAGAGAGTCAGTGAGGGGCTCTGCCTAACATGGATAGGTATCCTGTTCCAGAGTGCGGGAAGCCTCTGGGTTATGAATCTGTCCCTTCAGCATGTCCTATTCATATTTGTGCTGAGGTTTAGATCTTTAGCTCTCGTGGCTCTGATGGATTTGGATTTTTTGAGGTGGAGCATGTCCATTAATTCTGAATTGGACATGGCCTTGTATGTAAGGCACAGATCACCTCTGAGCAGGCAGTATGCTACTGAATAGAGCTGGAGCTTTTTCAGTCTAGCAGCATATGACATATGCTGGAGACCCTTGATCCTCTTGGTAAGGTACTTTTGAGGTCTCTCCAGCTGCTGCAGGTGCCGGGTGAGGTACATACCAAATGGGGCATTGTACTCAATCATAGGCCTGATAAGGGAGGAATATAAGGGTACAATGACATCCTTTGATCTGGATGTGAATCCCTTCACGATGAGGTGGGCAAGGTAGAAGGTCTTTCTAACCACTTTGGCGACGTGGGTGTCAAATGAGAGGTCACTGTCAACTTGGGTCCCCAGGTCTCTGATTACTTTTTCTGTACTTAATGGATTACCACCTATGTGGTAATTTGTGGGTACTTTGTTTTTCCCAAAGGGGATGACTATACATTTTTTGGCATTTAGTTTAAGGCCATGACTCTGGCACCAGTCGTCTGTTTCTGTGAGGCCCTTCTGGAGGATGCATGTGTCAGCTGGTGTGTCGACTATGGCACCTAGTTTGCAGTCGTCTGCGAACTTTGTCAACCACAACCCCCCTATGTTTGCCTGCACATCTGAGAAATAAATGCCGAACAAGAGGGGTCCCAAGACAGAGCACTGTGGGACTCCACTTGTAACTGGCTTAGAGTCTGACATAGCTCCAGCTATTATGATTTTTTGGGTTCTGTCCTTTAGCCAGTTTGCAACCCATCTTGTGACAAACTGGTTTACATTTAAGCTGTTGAGCTTGTCTATGATGCCTGAGTGGGGTATTGTGTTGAAGGCTTTTGCCAGATCCAGGTAGGCTGTATGAACTGCTTTGCCTTCATCGATGGCGCTAGTGACTGTTTCAAAAAAGTCCACCAGGTTTAAAAGACAGGATCTGCCTTTTACAAAGCCGAACTGGGTAGGGTCAGTTGTCTGTAGGTCCCCGATGTCTTTGTTTATGAGTTCCATAATGATCCTTTCCATAGCTTTGCAGACCAGGCTGGTCAAGCTTATGGGGCAGTAGTTTCCAGGGTCTGTAGAGGTGCCACCTTTGTGGAGTGGGACCACTGTAGCTGTACGCCAGTGTTCAGGGACGTATCCTGTAGCAAGGCTAAGATTAAACAGCGTTCTTATGTGCGGGTTTAGCTCCTCTAGGAGTTCACATAGCACGCAACCCGGGACACCATCAGGTCCCATGGATACTGTATTTTTAGCTTTGCTGAGGGCAGCTCTCACCTTGACATCTGAGATTTCAGGGAGGTTGCATTCAGCTGAGATATTTATTTCGTCTTTTTGGGGAGAGGGAGGGGAGAAATTTGCACTGAACCTGTCTGCCAGTATGTTGGTAATATCTGTGGGTTCAGTGTATTTTTTGCCGATATGAACTAACTCTGCGCATATCTGAGGGTTTCCACCCAGGTTTCTAACATAACTGAAGAAGGCCTTGTGATCATCTTTAGTGTCCTTAGCGATTTTTCTCTCGAAGTTGGCCTTTGATGATTTTATTAGCAAACGTAGTTTTTTGCTAGTGCTGATCAGGGATGCCTTCCCTTTATGGGATTTTGCTCTGTCTTGCAGTAGCTTCCTTCTCTTGTTATAAAGTTTGTTTATGGCTGGGGTCCACCAGATAGGATGCCTGCCTTTGGTGGAAAGGGTCTTGGTTTTATTTGGGATTGCATGATCCATGCATTCTTGGAGATGCCCATAGAAAGCATTTGTGAAGGATTCAGCAGTGTGGGATGTGGTTTCCACTGGCCCAGGGGCTTGAAGGATACCATTGCAGTCCTAAGGAGTGTAAAGTCGGCTTTTGAGAAGTTTCTCACTGTGGTCTTTTGTGCTGGGGTGGAGGTGGGATATGCATATCTAGGGTTATTAGTTTATGGTCTGATCTCACTAGTGAGGGGTATACTTCGGTGTTGAGCATTTTGTCCCCATGTTTGTGATGATCAGGACAAGTATATTATTTCCCTTGTGGGGAGGTGACTAGTTGTTCCATCGCATTTGAGTTGATGAATTCCAGGAACCTTTGGGCTAGGGTGTTGGGGCTTGAGTAATGCACCCAGTCTATGTTTGGGTAGTTGAAGTCTCCCAATATGATGGTATCTGGTGAGACATTCATATCCTCCAGTGTCTTCAGGAAGGCTGAATGGAGTTCCTGAGATTGTGAGGGTGGTCTGTAGCATGCTACAAGTTGTATAGCAGTTTTGCCTACGGTTAGTTGCACATGGATGGTCTCCGATGCTTCGTGCATTGCCACTAACCTGGAAGTGTGGGTGTCTTTAATGAATATGGACACTCCCCTCCTTTGTGGTTCGCCCAGGTTTTGGGGCGAAATGCATGATACGAGGTATAACCTGGTAGGGCTGGGGTGCTCTCAGGAGCCTTGAACCAGGTTTCAGTTACTGCACAGACATCGATGCTCTCCATACTGAGGAGTGCTTGAGCCTGCATCTTGAGATTTAGACTTCTGGCGTTGAGCAGCATTACCCTTAGTTTTTTCTTTATTGTTTTCTAAGGTGGTGGGTTTGTCTTTTGAGCCTTGCCTAAAAAGGCACTATGGGGTGGCAAGAGCCTTAGCCAATATCCGGAAGCCCAGTGGTGACAGGTGCAAGCCCCTTGCGGCAGCGTGGCTTGTCCAGCATGTCATCCCAAGCAGTCAGACATTGGCTCCCCCTAGAATGACACCAGTAATTGAGCCAATTATTAAAGCTGATCATCTTGTCTTTGTATTGTGGCATCATTCTTGGTGAGGGCAAGATGCTGCTCAGGGTCAGGGTCATACCGGCCTGGGCTACATAATCAGAGAGCTCCTCTATGTCTCTTTTCATGTAGTCCAAGGAGGTACATCTCAGGTCATTCACGCCGGCATGGACAATGACGGAGTCATATTTGTACTTGCTTTGGAGTGACCTGAGTGCTTGTGTTATGTGGCGGGTCCTAGCTCCCGACAGGCAGCTCACCATTACCCTCTCTTTGTTCAGCCTGGTAAGTGGGACGTCAGTGTGTCTGACTATAGAGTCACCTATTACTAGTGTATCAGGCATGGTGTTTTGCCTTAAGGGCTGTGATTGTTTGGCACACTGACTTTGTGTACTATGTGTTGCATGTGCACAGTTTTGAGGTGGTGTTTTCTTGGATGTCTGCTTTGGGAGCCTCTGTTGTTTCAGTAAGTTTTTTATTAGAGCTTCCGAGTATGTCTTTGTGTTATTATGTGTTTGGTTTGCAGTTGTGGTTGGTTTATGTGAGACTGGGTTTGTTGTGCATGTGGTTACCTTCTCCTCCTGTCTGGTCTTCCTAGTCCTGTGTTGAGAGAGTTCAGCCTCCAGTTTGGCTATATAGTTGCATCTCTCACATGTGTTTGTGTTTGTTGGGAGGAGGAGAGGGTTGTCTGTGTACATGAGACAATTGTAACATTGTCTCAGTATTCCCAGATTAACCAGCTGAAGTGGAGAGGACTTCAGTAGTATACCACTCGACATGCCAGAATAGTATAAGGGGGTGATGTGTAACTGGGTCAGAGAGAGGACTTTGAAGGGAAGTGGGTATTAGCACGGGTTGTAGGTGGATGTAGTGCTTACGTTAGTTTAAGGGTGCTTCACTTAAAAGAAAGGTTTTAGGAGCAAGTGCTAGGCTTATGATAAAACGAATAGACTAATTTTGTTGAAAGTAGAGCTTTCTTAAGGGAAAAATTGAAGTGCAGACTTGGTGGAGCCAGGAATAGTTTAAGCCTGTTTAACTGGCACTGCGCTATGCGCACAATCGCACAATGCCACACAAACATGGATTTTAAACAGGGGACTTCAAAAGAGCTGGAAATGGTCCAAAACCACCAATTACTACAAGCTCTTGTGCTGAGGTTACTCCTTCAGGGACAGATAGGCTGCTCAAGGCTCCCCACTCCCACTGGTGAGCACAGAAACTTCCTTCTATCCAAGTAACGCAATGGACAACACAGGAACTACACCACAGTCCAGAATACAGCAAAGCCTGTATACTGGTCTAAACTAATCGAGAAAGGCGGGAAAACAAGGACATTTTTTTTTTTTTGTTTTTTAGGTTAAAAAGTACACAGAAATGCAGAAAAAACAGTAATAAATCACTTACACAGGCTAGCTCACTTTAGTGGGTAGCCTCAACAGTTAAATTTAACAACAAACTTTCGACCAAATGTAACTTTAAGTGCAGATAATGTACAATGCAAAAAACAGGTAATAAAGCTGTTTAAACTTGTTCAAAGTAAGAAAAGGAAGGTCTCTCAGGTAAAAACAGCTTTTACCTGACAGCTGGTTTTATCTAATAGACTAGAAAAAACAAATGTCTCAGACAAATTAGTCTGCTCCTTGGATATGAGTATCGATGGTGTCTTTATTAAAAGCTTAATAGAAAAAAATTGGAAAATTATACAGGGAAATTATGAAATTTCTAAGGTTTTAGGGAAGAAACCCAATTTTGTCTTTAGGAACACCTTCAACATTAAAAAGGCATTAGAGGAAAACAAGATACAGCAGGAAACAAACAGGGCAACTATGAAAGGTATGTTTCCTTGCTACAATTGCAACATGTGTAGGTACATTTCTCAAGGACCACTAATAGTTATTGACACTATAGACAAAACCTTCCATGTGCCAGAATATGTCAACTGTTGCACCAAGGGGGTCATTTATATTAGTATTTGTAGTTCTTGTCCAGCTTTTTATGTGGGAATGACCACTAGGTGCCTCAAAACACGTATCCGTGAACACATATATAGTATCAATACTCATGATGAGACCAATGCCCTGTTTAAACATTCCTTAGTTTGTAAAAACTTTAAGAAATTTTTATTTACAATTATTGAACTATGTAAAGTAGATTTGAGAGGGGATGATTTTAGGAATTATGTCGAACAAAGAGAAACATTGTGGCAAATCAGATTAAAATCTGATAAACATCCAGGTTTAAACGAAGCAATCAACATAAAGTGTTTTTTAAAGGACCATAAATTATGTATAGATAAGAATATTGTAACATCTTTATTTAATTGAATGTTATCAGTATTTTACATTTTTATTGATTAATTGTTTAATTGATTGAATGAATTGTTATTTAAAGTAGGCTGACCTCATTACTTTGTATTCTGATGAAGTCTCTTGACGAAAGCGGCTATTAAAGTACTATCACGCTATTCCTGTGAATTTCCTGTGATCTACTGCAGTTGGCTTGAATTTCCTCACCTTTGGTTCTGTTGGGTTCTGAATACAGCAAAACCTGTACAATGCAAATAGGTAATAAAGCTGTTTAAACTGTTCAAAGTAAGAAAAGGAAGGTCTCTCAAGTAAAAACAGCAAAACAATACTTAGATCAGGAAAGTAGTCGCTTTTCTCAGTTCTCTACTGCTAGCACCACTGTGCAGGACCATGAGGAGCTGTTTCTGAGTAGTATAGCCAGAAAAAAATGCCCAGGGGCGGATTTTAAACAGGGAACTTCAAAAGAGCTGGAAATGGTCCAAAACAAACAATTACTACAAGCTCTTGTGCTGAGGTCACTCCTTCAGGGACAGATAGGCTGCTCAAGGCTCTCCACTCCCACTGGTGAGCAAAGAAACTTCCTTCTATCCAAGTAAGGCAATGGACAACACAGGAACTGCACCACAGTCCAGAATACAGCAAAGCCTGTATACTGGTCTAAACTAGTCGAGAAAGGTGGGAAAACAAGGATATTTCTTTGGGGGTTTTTTTTGTTTTTTTTTTTAGGTTAAAAAGTACACAGAAATGCAGGAAAAACAGTAATAAATCACTTACGTAGGCTAGCTCACTTTAGTGGGTAGCCTCAATGGTTAAATTTAACAACAAACTTTCGACCAAATGTAAATTTAAGCGCAGATAATGTACAATGCAAAAAACAGGTAATAAAGCAGTTTAAACTTGTTCAAAGTAAGAAAAGGAAGGTCTCTCAGGTAAAAACAGCAAAAAAATACTTAGATCAGGAAAGTAGTTGCTTTTCTCAGTTCTCTGCTGCTAGCACCACTCTGCAGGACCACGAGGAGCTGTTTCTGAGTAGTATAGCCAGAAAAAAATGCTCAGGGGCGGATTTTAAACAGGGAACTTCAAAAGAGCTGGAAATGGTCCAAAACAACCAATTACTACAAGCTTTTGTGCTGAGGTCACTCCTTCACGGACAGATAGGCTGCTCAAGGCTCCCCACTCCCACTGGTGAGCAAAGAAACTTCCTTCTATCCAAGTAAGGCAATGAACAACACAGGAACTGCACCACAGTCCAGAGTATAGCAACGCCTGTATACTGGTCTAAACTAGTCGAGAAAGGTGGGAAAACAAGGATATTTTTTTTGTTTTTTTTTTGTTTTTTAGGTTAAAAAGTACACAGAAATACAGGAAAAACAGTAATAAATCACTTACACAGGCTAGCTCACTTTAGTGGGTAGCCTCAACAGTTAAATTTAACAACAAACTTTCTACCAAATGTAACTTTAAGTGCAGATAATGTACAATGCAAACAACAGGTAATAAAGCAGTTTAAACTTGTTCAAAGTAAGAAAAGGAAGGTCTCTCAGGTAAAAACAGCAAAAAAATACTTAGATCAGGAAAGTAGTTGCTTTTCTCAGTTCTCTGCTGCTAGCACCACTCTGCAGGACCACAAGGAGCTGTTTCTGAGTAGTATAGCCAGAAAAAAACGCTCAGGGGTGGATTTTAAACAGGGAACTTCAAAAGAGCTGGAAATGGTCCAAAACAACCAATTACTACAAGCTCTTGTGCTGAGGTCACTCCTTCAGGGACAGATAGGCTGCTCAAGGCTCCCCACTCCCACTGGTGAGCAATGAAACTTCCTTCTATCCAAGTAAGGCAATGGACAACACAGGAACTGCACCACGGTCCAGAATATAGCAAAGCCTGTATACTGGTCTAAACTAGTCGAGAAAGGCGGGAAAACAAGGATATTTTTTTTTTGTTTTGTTTTTTAGGTTACAAAGTACACAGAAATGCAGGAAAAACAGTAATAAATCACTTACACAGGCTAGCTCACTTTAGTGGGTAGCCTCAACAGTTAAATTTAACAACAAACTTTCGACCAAATATAACTTTAAGTGGAGATGATGTACAATGCAAAAAACGGGTACTAAAGCAGTTTAAACTTGTTCAAAGTAAGAAAAGGAAGGTCTCTCAGGTAAAAACAGCAAAAAAATACTTAGATCAGGAAAGTAGTTGCTTTTCTCAGTTCTCTGCTGCTAGCACCACTCTGCAGGACCACGAGGAGCTGTTTCTGAGTAGTATCCCACGAGGAGCTGTTTCTGAGTAGTATAATGTGAACTTTGAGAGGTTATCTATATGGAAGAATTAGAAGTTGATATATATGTGTGAGTGTATATATATATATATATATATATATATATATATATATATATATATGTATTATTATATGTGTGTGTGTGTGTGTGTGTGTAAGTCGAAAGAGCAGGAAAGGGAGTTGATTTCTTTGCAGTCTGATATAGATAAACTGAAATTCAAATTTAAAACCCTATGACAAATCTGCGGATGCTGAGTTGAAAACATTACATCAGAAATATCTTGACGTACTTCATCATATAATATCAATAAATCTAGAAAATTTTAAATTACAATCTTACTCAATAAATCCAAAAAGCTTACATAGATTGGCGATTAGGGTAAAAAAAAATACTAGTCAAATAATTTTCAAGCAAGGGGATAAAACTAAAAAAGCTACTGACTTAAATGACATATCGGAATGCTTTAGAAAATATTATTAAAAACTTAATAAGAAGATGCATTTAGAAACTAATAACATAACTGATGGCTTTTTGAAAGGAATATATTGTTTAAATTATCTAAAGAACAAAGATCCAGAACTGATAAATCATTCTTTTTTAAATAATTAATAGATCAAATTAACAATCTTAAACCAAACTAAGCCCCTAGTCTTGATGGTATAATTCCAGAGTTAAATTATTTCCACAGAATATTTTATTATTTATTTATTATTTATTATTTTAATTTGTTTACTGGGAAATTCCAACTGGACGCAGGTCCTTTTTCAGCGGATGCCCGGGGAGAAAAGCTCCACATCATGTACATGATAAATAGAGATACAAACTTGCAGCAATAGTAAACATTACAGTTTGTTAGCTTTAATATAATAACAAGATATTGATTATTAACAGTATACACAGTAAATGTTGCAAGTTAAAATAGTTTCTTGTCGTTTATATTAGTAATAAAGTTGTCAGACAAGATGTTAAAGTATGTAAAGACAACTAGCTATTTCTGACTGTGGTTAGTAGTGGCAGTAGTATAGTTTGGTTAAGAGTCTAGGTGGGGGGAAGGTAAGGGTGGGGGTGTTAGTCTGGATTCGAACAAGGACAAAGCCAGTGCAAATTTAAGTGAAATTTGAATGCAGTTTTGAAAAAGCTGCTGGAAGGTAGAGTAGTTTTAGAGGGTGGAAGATTTTTCCAAAGTTTAGATTATGGTACATGAAAACATGGCTTCTCCTGCTGAGTTTTTGGGTTTGATAACAGTGAGTTGATTTTTGTTGCTTGATCTTAGGTGCCTAGTGGAGTGATAGGGTTGGAGAAGGGTTTGAAGGGAAGGGATGTCAAGGGGGTGGTTAATAGGTTTATGAGCAAGAGTGAGTTGATTAAGGTGAAGGAGTTGTGTGAGTTCTAGCCAGTTTAGTTCTTTAAGAGAGATACAATGAAGGTTGCGGTAGGAGGTTCAAGTGGCAAATTTAGCAATTTTGTTGTGACAAGTATCCAGCTTGTGCAGCTCTGTCTGCTTAAGGTTGGTAAATATGGGGATGCATAAAGTAGGGTGGAGATTAGCTGGGAATTGGCTATGGAGATTCTAGGTTAGGAACTGGTGACTTCGATATAATGCACCAAGTTTCTTGTGAACTTTTTTTTTATTCTGAGGGATATGTGGGCGTCAAATCTAAGTTTGTTGTCTATTTTCACACCGAGTAATTTTGTGTGTTCTGATGGAGAGATGATGGTATTGTCTTTGGCAAGAATGTTGAAGTGGGGCTGTGTTTTGAAACCATGCTGGGTTTTGGAAAGGAGATTATTAGCTAGGAGTTAGTTGGAGACCTGGGTGTTTATACATTTTTCAAGTATCTTGGAGAGAAGGGAGAGGATAGCAATGAGGCGGTAATTAGAGAGGTCAGTGAAGGGGGTGCCTTTGTGGAGGGGAATGATGTTTGATATTTTTCATATCGAGGGAACATAGCCTATTATGAAACGGTTGATTAGAATTGAAGTTGGGTAGGCTAGTGTAACAGCTGCAATTTTCAAGTATTCAGAGGGGAGGTTGTCAGCTGCGAGTTTGGTGGGTTTAAGTTTTGACAGTAGTCTTTATGTTGGAGGTAGGTACTGAGGTGAAGAAGAAAAGAGGAGTGGGGGGTTTAGGGTTAGGATTTGGGGGGCTGTTGTAGGGAAGTGTTGTTTGTTTAGAGATGTTATAGTTTCAGTGAAGTGTTTGTTGAAGGAGGGGGAATGGAGCAATACTGCTGGAGGAGGGGGGAATGGATGGCTGGGGGGTATCAACCTTCCCTGGGTGGAGGATAGTGTTAATAGTGGACCAGAATTGCTTAGGGTTGTGATTGGTAGAGTTAAGGGTGGATTTATAGTAGAGGAATTTGTCTAATTTTATATGCTTTTTGGCTTAATTGCGCAGTTCAAGTAATGATTGCCTATCTGAGTTATTTTTTTGTTAGTCTCCAGTGCTCTCAGGCCTTATCTCTGGATTTCATTAGGGTTCTGGTGGTGATTTGTAACCATGGGGTATGCCTGGATCTGACTTTGGCATTTCTTACAGGAGCATGGGTGTTTAGGATGGACAGGAAGGTACTGTTGAAGAAGTGGACAGCTTCATCTAGGTTGAGGTATTTTAGAGGTGACCAGTTAATTATTTGCAGGGAGGAGATGAAGGAGTTGGGGTTGTAGTTGGACTTGTTCCGTATTTGCCTGTGGAGAATGGGCTTCAGACTGTTTGTGTGGTGTCAAATTAGGAAAGTGGGGGAGTGGTCACTAAGACTGTCAGGTAAGCAGCTGCTTGGTAAGAGAGAGGGGCTTTGTTGACAAGGATCCAGTCAAGTAAGGTATGATTGTTAGGGTTTTTGTTGATTCAGGTAGGGGATTGAATGAGTTGAGTGAACCCATGGAGATTAAGGTGAATGGTTGGGAGATTGTTATTACAGGATAGCCAGTTGATGTTAAAGTCACCGAGAATGACGGTTTCCTGGGGTAGAGATAGAGTAGCCCAGCTCAGGAGATTTTCTAGGGGTGTAATATTTTGCCATGGTGGGAAATAACTTCCTATGATATTGATTGTTTTGTTTGGGTTTAGTTTGAGATTGGCATAAAGGATTTCTTCATTGTTGTGGTGAGGGGCAGATGACTTCAGGAGATGAATATATCTGTCTATGCGAAGGATGTTGTATTCAGGTGGAAGTATTTCCTCACTTTTGATGTGAGGTTTGAACCAGGTTTCAGTTAGGAAGAGAATATCTGGGGAATATATGCTTATGCTGGCATGTAGTTCTTGGATTTTATTGCATATGCTTCTGATGTTTAGGGACATTATAAGTAGGTCTGTTGTTTTCTTGTTGGCTAGGAGTTGAGTTGTAGTGGGGGGGGGGGGCTGCTTGGACTAGGGTTTGTTGTTGGGTTGGATTTGGGAGGACCAGGGTTTGGATGGATGTCTCCAGTGAGGGCTAGTTTATAGAGGGTGTTTAGGATATGTTTTATATACATAGTAAATTGCTTATGGTATCTTAGGGATATTTTATTTTTGAGTATGTTAGGTGTTTGGTAATGGAGTGTGTGTATTGGGAAGACGTTTTTGGTGGCAGGGGTTGTGTAGTTATAGTGTCTTTATAGTGACATATTAGCATTATGATAGGGAACCGTAGTTATAGTGTAAATGTTTGAGGGAGGGTGTTGAGAGAGTACAGTGGAAGTTGTTGGGGCATGTCACTTGGAGCCTTGGTAGGATGTAACGTGAGCTAGCACTACACAGGTTAGGATTGTTATTCTATTGGGTAGTAGCATGATTGTGTTGGATATAGGGGGAGGGGGTGACTAGTGGTGTAGCCTAATTGCTGGCAATTAGGGGTGGGGTTAAGGCTAAGAATAAATGTAGAGGTACTGGGGGCGGATGGGAATGGGGGCAGGGAGGGGAGCAAAGTGACTGTAGCGAATGGAGTGGGCTAGAACCCCTCCCAGGCTAAAGATTGCAGAGTAAGTGTCTAAATAGCCAAATTGTTAGGAGTTATTAGAATCTAGTAGGGAAAACAATCTATAGACCTGATTTCAGCTGCGTCCTTTCTGGGCAGATACCTAGTTTGAGGCAGACAAAAAGTGACAGTTTAAGTACTTTTTGCCTCTATTTTACAAGTGGCCAATTCCAGTGCATCTACTGGGTTACCTTTTTTCGCCTAGAGCTTTTTCTTGGTTTACTGATAACTAAAAAGAAAAAGTTAACTGGGGAATGTATTTACAGCAGATGGGGGTACAGCTGCTGTCCCAAGCATTAATAGTGGTGTTGCTTTGCATAAATGCTTAATGACTGCAAATAAATATACAGTAATACACTTAAAATGTACAAAAATTATGACTTTCAAAATCTGAAGATCCCTAAATCATGTGATAGTGCATCAACGTGTCACAGTAAAAAGCAAATGCAAACCAATTTGGAAATCCCTGGCATGTTGTAGTCAATTGTGCAAGAAAACCTGTAATATTTAAATAATGAACTGTTACACACTGGAATAATTTACTTCTGTTATAACTGTTGACTATATAACAGCATTCTGGTTTGCTTGCTTTTTCAGAATGAATAAATGTAAATCATGATTAATTCAGCAATGAAAAGCTACCAAAATACAAAGTACCTAACCATATAGAAAATGCAAACCTGTTTTAATTAATTACATAAAAATTCTCAAAGCTTTGAGTAAACAATCTAATAGTCCCATTTATATTTCTTCTATGAAAAAAGTGATCACATTGGAGAGTTTGAATATTCATAATAAAAGTGAATATGCATATTCTGCACTTTAAAATTGTTTACTAACATTTACTAACTTCAGACAGAAAGTAATAGAACTCTGCACAATGAGACAGGCATTCATGCATCTCTAGAGTTTAAAAGAGCAGACTTGAAACAAAAAACTTGATTTGACTTTGAATTTCTTTTTGTTTGCCTGAAAAGAAAGAAAAAACTGGAAGATTTTGAACATGGAGTTAAAAGACTTGAAGGATATAAAAATTAGTGTACTTTAATACTTCTCAGTGGATGGTACAGTGGTGTAGTGGTTACAGCTGTCACCTCACAGCAAGAGGTTCTCCTGTTCAATTTTGGATGGGGTGCCTTCTGTGTAGAGTCTGCATGTCCTCCCTGCATTCATGTGCGTTTGTGTCTGGTTTCCTCCCACATTACAAAAACATGCAGTATGTGGATTGGACACTCTAAATTAGCCCTAGGTGTGAGTGTGGGTGTGTGGTGCACCCTCTGAGGAGTGTTGGGCCTCAGGCTAGCAACCCAACCCCATAAAACTCATATCTGCTATGGAAACAATAAGTGCTGAAGGGTGTTATTGCCCAATGTGCTGAATTCATGGGACCGAATCCAGGATCCAGGAATACTTCTCAGTAAGTGTTCATCTCAAGTACTTAAGAAATTAATAATGCAAGTATTCACTTTGTATAGCACCTCAACCCTGTGCAGATATGAAGTTTGTTTTATTTATTTTTTTTTGTTGTTTAGCTACCTTTTCACCAAAGCCTTCTGTATTATGACAACTGAGGGCTCCATGTAATTAAACTTCTCTACAATGCGAATATTTTATACACTAATAATGACTCCAGCTCCCTAAATAGTAAAACAATGTGAACTTATTTACCTTGTTCAAGGCTAGTAACAAACTGAGGTAAAATTTAAAATGTCTTCTCCACTTTCTCTCAAGCTGGTCTTTGACTTTTGTTAATGCCACAGAGATTTGTGACTTTTCATAAATGTATCTATGTCTTCTCTATCACAGAGAGAACAGAATGACTTCCACAGACTCATTACAACAATTCTGCTGTAAGAAGTATCCTGTCCTGGATCGTTTTCAAATAGGACTGTAGCACAGCTTGAATGTTTGTCTTACTTGTCCTAGTCCAGCCAGCCACAGCAATAACTTGACTTTATTCCTATCATGTCTGACAGGATTTCAGTTAGGTACCTCCAGAAACATGCCTTCATATTTCTAGATTTTAACTCTATCATGTTTGGACATTGAAAGTAATACGAGTTTGTGAAGTTAAATAGAATTCATAAAAGTAAACGGACATATTGTTACACAGCAGTTCAGCATAGTATTGTCAGGTAATCAATGGAAGAACCTTTAACTTCAGTATACAATGAGTGAGTACCACTGTTCCAAAGCCAGCAAATACCTATGGCTTGCCTGTAGATGGTTTAAGGCTTCATCTTTTTTTTTTTTATTCTTTAATTTGTTTTTTTAGTCCTTCCTTTTTTTCTCTTTTTTACTAAAACTGCAGTTGTTCTGAATTTTCAGAAAGAGCACCGTGACTTAGGGGAACTAGAATAAATGTCTTGCAGGTTTCTGTGTACAGTAAGAGCTGGGATTTTCTTATGTCTCTTAGCTAGTGTCATACCTCTCAAGTGTACCTCATTATGAGGAACGTACCTCATTTGGGGTCTTAAAAAGTTCATGTTCCTCAAAGTTCCACATTGAAACAGTCTGTCACACATTCAGTGTTAGGAATTTTTTTAAGTGAAATCCATGGCAAATAGAAATTAATCATTAATTCATTAAAGGATCTTCTTTATAAGTAAAACTAGCACATTTTAACCATCTTATGATCTTCCTAGTTGAAGTTGTTAGTAAGCCATTAGTATGTGTTCCACATTTTGCCCATTTGTTCCACGTTCTGAAGGCGAGTGTTCCTCATTTTGGAGATGGAAGGTTGAGAGCTATAGTGTCTTTTTATTACAAATAGAACAATGAACACATGTTTATATCACTCTTTCTCTCAAAACAAAAAGGCATTTCGGATGAGCATCTCAGGGTAATTTGGAAGCCATAAGAGGAGTTGCTGTTGACATTCTCTGGAGACGTCATTTCTATTTCAAATAAATAAATCTGCAATTAATGTCTGAGGCATGAACTAGTATCAAACTTAGAATGACTCCATGATATGGTAAAGCTAACCAGGCTAACTGACTGGCTCAGGTGGGAAAAAAAAGAGAAAGAAAAGAAGAAAATGACAGGCCCACACAAATTTCTCTCTCTTATAGTTGAGCTATCATCTAATTGCCATAGCTGCAGCAGTAACGGGACACACCAAGGGGTGCCTGAGGACTGAAAGAAATCGACTGAAGACTGACATCTGTCAATTATTTCAGTACAAAAATATAAAATCTCCTGTAGTGATCCTTATGTTTCTGGAAATATAGAAAAAAAACGGCAAAAACTTCCCTTTGAATAAATCGTGTGTAGTTTTATCAATGTGTGAGATACCCCAAAACTGCACAACATATAAAAACAATTCCCTGTTATTTACAAAATATATGGGCTGGTACATATAATTTCAGCCTAGTGTCAGGTATATAACACACACACACACACACACACACACACACACACACACACACACACACACACACACACACACAAACAAACAAACACCATGTTTCACTACTCTGGGAGCATTTTTCTTCAACTGGTGACTGCAGCAAGCATTTTTTCTGTCATAGTACTGAATGGCTAACATTCTGTAACATGTCTTCATAATCAGAATTTACCTGACATCACAGTATCTGTTGTTATTTTCTGTGCTTACTAAGGACTATGAAAACTAAACATGAAGCTGATGATTTCACCAGTTAGTTCTTTTAATTTTATTTATTAGTAATCAATCATAAACCCAAGCAAAAAAAAAAAAAAGAAAAACTATTTACCTCTCTATCAGTCTTCAAATTAAGCATGGTGTTCTATTCCAAAACAGTAACTGGAGTGCTACAGAAAACCAGATGGATAATCCAACCAGTGTGTGTTTGAAAATCCTGTTGATGTTGCAACAGCATTTGACCACTATTGGAGGAGCAGCTAACATTGTGAGCCATACAAATGGCAACAAGCTGCAATTACTAATAATACTGGACTAGAAACTAGTGCAATGCATAATGGAAAATACTGCCTGACCTACTAACGAGACTTGTTACTACTATTGGAGAAAGACTACCAGTAGGAAAATGTCTTGCACTTTGTAGTAGTATCTCTCAGGCAAATATATGGGCCACTTAAGGCATAATAGTCCTGCCATAGCCTAATGCAGGGCCCCTTGAGGGAGCAGGGTCCTGTTGGGCCAAATAGGTCCAATTGGCCTAAGACTGGCCTTGCTCTTGATTATCATACAAAAGCCAATTAGAAATGTGACAAAGTGGTAAATTAAAAATAATATAAAGTTAACTGGATGCCAACAGTGCAAATAAAAAGTATACATGGGAACCGTGATGTTATTTTTGATAGCAGATAGTACAAAGTTTAATAGTATTACTTCTACTAATAATACATATAATAAAATAATGAAACTATGAATAGCTGCTTTGCAAAAACTACCAAATGTAAAGGTTGTATTTATATATTAGAGTAATGACCTTACCAGTTTTAAAATGTTACCCCTGTGTTATGTCACAATTCAGTTTGCTCACCTTATAGTCATGCCTCATAATCTGCAAAAGCTAACTTCCTGCCCAGAAGGTGAGTAATTTCTGTGCTATGAACTTTTATATTTGATTATAAAAGGGTTATGTAATCACAGCAGTGTTAACCATGAAAAATAGCATTCAAACACAGTATGGTGAAACATTTGCATCAAAATGTTAAGAAATGGACAAATTATTAAATATTTTCTGAAAGAGTAGCTGTTGTATTGCAGCATTTGTCCTAGTTTCTAGCCAACTCCTGTTGCATGAAGACATTTTTCTGAATGAGGGAAAGTTGCACATAAAAATGTAGTCAAGTGGAAAATAAGCAAACAGATCCAAAAAAGGAGAGCATGGGGATAATGGCAGATTTTCTTTATTGTGATGTGTAAAAGTTGGAAATATTCTCTTTGTTTCAGTTTTAATGCAGTGTCTGGTTGGTAATTATACAACGACCCCCCATTAATATTCCAAAACGTGCACGCTGATTGGTCAGCATGAACGTTGTAAATCAGAGTTATAGTAATGGAAAAAGGTCCAGTCGCCCGGACTTTTTCCATTAGTATAACTCTTTTTTTTTTTTTTTTTACAGCAACGGAGAACGCAAGATCTCCGTTGCTTTTTACAACCTGTCTCGCTATGTTAAATGAGTTTAACATAGCGAGACAGCTTTTAAAAAAAGCAACAGAGCATCTCCGTTGCTTTTCTTAAAGCTGTTTCGCTATGTTAAACCCATTTAACACAGCGAGATACTTTAAAAAGCAATGGAGATCTTGCTTTTTTTAAAACTGTCTCGCTATCTTAAATGGGTTTAACCTAGCGAGACAACTTTAGAAAAAGCAACGGAGATTCTCCATTGCTTTTTTTAAAGCTGTATTGCTATGTTAAACTCATTTAACATAGCGAGACAGGTTGTAAAAAGCAACGGAGATCTTGCTTTCTCCTTTGCTTTTGCCCACAGCTCTGATGTACTGAGTAAGTATACGCATGCGCAGTACATCAGAACTGCCGCAGAATACCAGACAGCTGCAGAAGGGCAGCAAGGAGGCATTATACAATGCCATTATTTAAGAAAAGTAATTTTTTTTTCTTAAATAATGTCATTGTATAATAGCAATAACCCACTTCTGGGTGTGGGTAATGCTGGATTTACCCATGGTTGGCCTTGTTTGGCCACTCAGGCTTCGCCCTCGTGACCAAACCACACCAACCGTGGGTAAATCTAGCATTTCCCACAACCAGGTGCGGGTTATTCCTATATTCTTTCATGAACTTTTGTGATAAAGTTACATTAAGGAGCAGGGTACTTTAACAGTAATATTTGTGGGTCAGGTGTATGTCCAAAACAGTCAGAGAGGAATAATGGGTAAAAAAAGGAGAATCTTTTTTTTATTTAGTGTATGCAAGTCATTCTTTTTTTTTTTAACCCAATAAATTTTTATTGATTTTCACAAGCATAAACATATATACAGTATGTATATCAAAGAAATAATTGCATAGTCAAAGCTTATAGTGAAGAAACAATTCCAAAAACAAACATTACAAAACCAACTATTTATATAGAGTGTCTATACTTGAAAAAAACTTTGTTTTCTTGAATGTGTCTTTGAATTAGATTATAATTTATTACTGTCTTCTGTTTCCAGCACTTGAGTTACATTCCGCCAGGCAATGCTTAAGGAAGTATCTTAAGTCTATCTTGACCTCGCCAAGGCTTTCGACACCATCCCCCATTCTGGAATTATAGCTAAACTCAATAAACTAGGCATAAATCCCTACATCACAAGATGGATTGCCAACTGGCTCACTGACAGAACCCACACTGTAAAAGTTGCAGACTCCAAATCTGACTTCAAACCAGTGACAAGTGGAGTACCACAGGGTTCCATCCTGGGACCGCTCCTGTTTAGTATCTACTTCTCTGAAGTACAGGCTAACACAGAAGGCCTCTGGCTAACGAAGTTCGCAGATGACTGCAAACTAGGAGCCATAGTCAAGTCCCCAAATGATGTGAACATCCTACAGACGGGCCTGTCTGAGACAGATGCCTGGTGTCAGAGCCATGGCCTCAAGTTCAATGCCAAAAAGTGCAGTGTCATCCCCTTTGGTAAAAACTCTGTACCCATGAACTACCACATAGGCAGCAATCTACTTAACACTGAATGCGTGATGAGACCTTGTGACCCAGGTGGACAGTAGTCTCTCTTTTGATAGTCACATCACCACAGTAGTCAGGAAGTCCTTCTACATGTCTCACCTCATCATAAAAGGGTTCTCATCCAGGAAAAAAGAGGTCATCGTTACCCTCTACTCATCACTCATTAGACCCATTATAGAGTACAATGCCCCTTTTGGAATTTACCTCACAAGACATCTGCAGCAGCTGGAAAGGCCACAGAAGTACCTCACAAAGAGGATTACTGGACTCAAACAAATGCCCTACACTGACCGCCTCAAAAAACTCCAGCTTTACTCCGTAGCATATCGCCTACTCAGAGGTGATCACTGCCTAACATATAAAGCTATGTCAAACCCAGAGCTGTTGGACATGCTACACCTAAAGAAATCCCAATCCCTCCGAGCTACACTCTCTAGGGACCTAAACCTTGTCACCACAATAAACAGGACATGCTGGAGGGATAGATTCTTATCCCAGAGACTTCCCATACTCTGGAACAGGCTACCCATCTATGTCAAGCAAAGTTCTTCATTGGCACTCTTCAAGAAAATTCTTGATGAGTGGATGGGAAATAGGAAATACACCCCGGGGATCACCTCTGTGTCTCTGCTCATCAGTGGCACAGGAAAATAACTTTCTTGGGTGGCATAAGCCAGGAAACCTTATTGGCTAGGCTTGCATAGGCCCTTGGGCCGATAGCCTAGTACCTACCTATGAACCTATGAAGTAGGTCATTCAGTTTTTCCCTTGATTGTTTTCAGTTCCAATGTTCTTGAAATGTTTAAAATTGGGAGGAGTTACAGCTTTCTAGTTCTGTGTAATATTTTTCCTTGCAGTAGCAAGGAGAGTCCACAAAATTACATATTTTTGCCTTGGAACACAAGAAGGCACAGATGTATTCAACAAAAGTAGAGATTTTGTAAGCTGAAAATTATCAGTGAAAAGTGCTTGTAACAAATAGTTAATACTTTCCCAGTATGGTTTAAGTAAATGGCAATCATAGAACATGTGTTGCCAATCGGCTAATGATTGTCATTTACATCTTCTCATCTATTTTCTTTATTATATATTAGTTCTAATTTGTGTGGTGTTAAGTATGTTCTCTGTATAAATTGCCATGTGAAAAGTTGCCAGTATAGTGATAAAGATGTTAGTTTTGGAGATGTAAGAATTAGTTTTTTATCTTTATCATCTGGCATTTTACCATTGACTGTTTAATAGTATTTCTATATATTTTGTTTATTATGAATTCTTGTTTCTTTAACTAATTTGTACAATATTGATAAAATTCCTTTCTCATTTGTGGGAAATTCCATCAGCGTTAACTGCTCTATGAACTTAGGAACCTTTTCCCTAATAGCCTTCTGCATTATTGCCTGTTGGTTTAAAACTGTTTTTCTTAATCCCTGCAGTGTTAACCACATTATTTTCAAGGTTGAACTCACTAATAATTTGCTCTATCATTAGTACTTTATTATTGTTTATCAACTAATGCCAGTAAACTAGACCTTTCTTACTAAGTGTTTTAACTGCTACTGAGTCCTAAGTTATAATATTATTTTGTATATATGCTATTGAGAATATGAAAAAGACCATACTTTTATATCCAGATTTTTGTTTACAAAGTGCATAAAAGTCTATAGGGCATTGATAATGTATTTAGAATTTATAATTTTGTGTTTCACTGTTGCCATATATTCCTTCAATAACCAAAGTAAGCTATTCAGTACTATTTCCATATGTTTATTTATTGTATCATGAGTGTTTTTCTAACCAGATTTTTTTTCATGTACTAGTTTCCATTTGGAAGTATATTCTTTGTTTAACCATAGAGAAACTGTTTTTAAAGCTGACAATTGTATATATCCTTCCAAATCTGGTAAGCCCATTCCACTTTCTTCCCATTTGTCAAAATAATGTTTTAGGGCACCATAAGAATTTTGTTATTAATCCCTCAAATTGTTTTAAATATGATTTAGGTGGAGGTATTGAGCAAGCTTGTATAAAATACAGAATTTTTGGGAATATAAACATTTTACTTATATAGTCTTTCCTCCATAGTAAAAAACAGCTTATTCCACTTTTGTATGAGTTCTTTGATATTATCTAAAATCTCTTTATAGTTTAGTTGTACTGTTGTATCTATGTCATTTGTAATTTTAACAGCTAAGTATTTGATTGTATCATTTTTAGATAGATATTTATGATATTTTTATGTAATACTTCTTTGCCCATATTTATTAGTAACATGTTTTTTTTTCATTAAATGGTAGTCCAGAAATCTTCTTAAACTGTTTTGTTGCTTTCCATAGTTCTTTTAATGTGTTATCTTCTTTTAAAGTCAATAAAATGTTGTCTACAATAGTTGAATCTTTAACTCCGGGTCAGTATCTACTTGAATTCTTTGAATGTTTGGGTTTGCATGTATGAAATTTGCTAATGATTCTATTACTAATGTGAATAACTAAGTGGACAACTCTGTTTTGTACCTTTTGTAATGGTAATAGGCTCCGACAAACAGGATCCTATTTTTATGTACGTCGAAGATTTATCATAAAGAGCCCTTATTAGTGAGGTAAACTTTTTCGAAAAGTCATACTCCACTTGTGCAAGCCAAAGGTATTCCCAATTCACAGAATCTAATGCACTGTTAATATCTAGGCAAATGACATTCATTTTATTATTTGTTGTGTTTATGAAATCATTAAAGGACAAAATTATCTTTATATTGTCATATGTATTTCTGTTTTTAACGAATCCTGTTTGATCGTTCTCTATCAATAACTGCAATATTTGTTTTATTATGTTTGCATGAACTGTCATAAATATTTTATCCAAGTCATTCTTGTCTTTTGAAGAGCATGTTTTTTCTGTAAGACACATAAGATGCCAATTGATCTGGTATAAAGAAATCTCCAGTATTAGCCATGTTAAAAATGGGAAATGATTAACCTTGATTGTCACTGACCGCAATGGAAAATGCTAGATGATTTCCTTTACTTGAATGACAAAAAATAATAACAACATCCATTGGAAACTGGTAAATAACACAACCTTTCTTATCTTGCACTGCTTCTGCTTTCACTCGGGGGAACAACCTGACTTTTTATGCTGATGATAATGTGACACGAGGATATTATAGTGGTCAGCAACAATGTTTCCAGTGGTCACTTTCTACATGTCTTTTAACATGTTTCATAAAGCGGTGTCACAGTATGGCAATCATTCTGAAGTCTGCATTCCTGTATTCTAATCAATGCCACTCGAAGTACATCCCATACCATTCCTTATGTGTTGAAATATCAACAGTGACAGGAAGGAGCCTCCAAGTGCTAAAACAGGCTGGTAAAAAGACCCAAAACAAGGTAGTGCTTATTAATGCTTGAGTTTCATTTAATGGGTTTAATGGTTATTAAAGTGAAAAGTATAAAACTCTCTTTTTACACATGTGCATACGTGAGAGGGTAGTAAATTATTTCTTAAGGATACTATAAGGACCCTAGCATTTTGCTAACTGGTATTAATGGAATCATTCATACTGTTGTTCATTACTGAAAAACAGCAAGGAATCTTCATAAATGGAAGTCACAGCAGCAATGTTCTAGGACTGATTTTTAAAGCACATAATTTCTCACACTAACATAGACACTGCTGGTAATACAGCAGAATTTGATAACAAAGGGTTGGTACTATACTAACAGGTGTAGCTTCTGTGTCACTCCTTCAAGCTAGCAGCTGTCTTTTGATGAATTTTAGCATTTAAACACACACACACACACACACACACACACACACACACACACACACACACACACACACACACACACACACACACACACACTCATGGTTTATCCTACTGATCGTTAATGGTATTTTCTAAACACTAGAGTAAATTACAATATTCCTTATGAAATGTATGCTTTTACCCCTGTAAATTCAGTATAAACCTGCAAAAAAGTGGTTTTGCAGCCTGCAGAACTTCACAGTAGAATGCATACATACCCTATATGTTTTACTGCCTTACTATAATGCAAACTCTGCTGGATGTACACCTACAATTCTGCTTATCCTGTTTTTCCAGGTGCTAGAAAACATTTCCTTTTTCTCAAGTTCATCTAAGTTTACTACTAACAAATAACAATGTTGTTCAAGGTCCTGAAACCTTTACAAAGGCATTCTATGAGCATCTGCAGGAATGCATGGATCGTGCTATCCCAAGTAAAACCAAGACTCACTCCTCCAAAAAAAGGAAACCAGTCTGGTGGACCCCTGCCATAAACAAGTTATACAACAGAAGGAGGAAACTAGGACAGAAAAGAGTAAAATCCCAAGAAAGAAAGACATCCCTGATCAGTATCATCAAGAAACTACGATCCCTCATTAAATCATCCAAGGCGAGTTTCGAAAGAAAAATTGCCAGTGACTCCAAAGATAACCACAAAGCGTTCTTTAGCTATGTCAAGAACCTAAGTGGAAACTCTCAGATCTGTTCTGAGTTAGTACAGAATGGCACAAAATACACTGAACCAACTGATATTGCAAACATTCTGGCAGACAGGTTTAGTGCAAACTTCACTCCCCTCTCACCCCCTAAAGGGCCCATAACCATACCAGGTCAATCACCAACACACAAGTTAAAACAGCCCTATCCAAAGCCAAAAACACAGCTTCAATGGGACCGGACGGGGTCAAAGGCTGTGTCTTACAAGAGCTCCAAAATGAACTAACCACTCACCTAAACACACTGTTCAAACACAGCCTCTCTACAGGCTACGTACCCACAGAGTGATGCACAGCAACAGTTATCCTGCTCCACAAAGGTGGAGCCACAACGGACCCCAGGAACTATCGCCCAATAAGCCTGACTAGCCTGGTCTGCAAGGTTATGGAACACATCATCATGGAACTCATTAACAGAGACACATTGGGACATTGGGAACCTCCAAACCTTGGTCCCTACCCAGTTTGGTTTTGTTAAGGGCAGATCATGCCTTCTAAACCTGGCGGAATTCTTTGAGATGGTTACCAAGGCATTAGACGAGGGAAAGGAGGTCCACACAGCCTACCTAGACCTTGCAAAGGCTTTTGACACCATTCCCCATTCTAGTATTATAGACAAGCTCACCAGCTTGAACATAAACCCTATGTCATGAGATGGGTTGCCAACTGGCTCATGGATAGAATCCACATGGTGAGAGTTGCAGGCTCTACGTCCGACTCTAAACTGGTTACAAGTGGCGTCCCCTAGGGCTCAGTCCTAGGACCCCTCCTGTTTGGTATATACTTCTCAGAGGTACAGGCAAGCATAGGAGGACTATGGCTGACCAAGTTCGCAGACGACTGCAAACTAGGGGCCATAATTGATTCTCTGGCTGATACAGACACCCTCCAGATGTGTCTCACTGAGATGGATACCTGGTGTCAAAATCATGGCCTCAAGCTAAATGCCAAAAAGTGCATAGTCATCCCCTTTGGAAAAAACAAAGTATCCACGAACTACCACATAGGTGGTAGTCCCCTAAATACAGAAAATGTAATAAGGGATCTGGGGACCCAAGTAGATAGTAATCTCTCCTTTGATAATCATATTGCCAAGGTGGTTAGAAAATCCTTCTATGTGGCCCACCTAATCACAAAAGGGTTCACATCTAGAACAAAAGAGGTTATTGCGCCTCTCTACTCATCACTCATTAGACTCATCATAGAATACAACGCCCCATTTGGGATGTACCTTACAATACACCTGCAACAGCTGGAAAGGCCACAAAAGTACCTCACCAAGAGGATTACTGGTCTCAAACAAATGCCTTATGCAGCCCGACTCAAGAAACTCCAGCTGTAGTCTGTTGCATACCGCTTACTCAGAGGTGATCTCTGCCTGACATACAAGGCCATGTCCAACCCAGAATTGATGGACATGCTCCACCTAAAAAAAAACAAATCCCAGAGAGCCACACGCTCTAGAGATATAAACCTCACCACAATGATAAATAGGACATGCTGGAAGGATAGATTCCTATCCCAGAGACTCCCCATGCTTTGGAACAGGATTCCATTATATATCAGGCAGAGCCCCTCACTAACACTCTTCAAGAGAAACCTTGACGGGTGGATGGGAAACAGAAAATGTACCCCAGGAATCACTGCACTGGCTCTGCTGGACAGTGGCGCAGGGAACTAATGGCTCTGCTGGACAGTGGCACAGGGAACTGATGGCTCTGCTGGACAGAGGCACAGGGAACTAATCTAAGGGGGTGGCAAAAGCCAACACATTCTGGCTAGGCTTATAAATGCCCTTGGGCAGATAGCCTAGTACTTACCTATGAACCTATGATGCCAAGCTGTCTGTTTAGTTATTAGTACATTAAACTTGCTGAACATGGATCTGTTTACATCTGAGTTAGTGAGGTCTGTTAAAATAGTTGTGATAGCTTGGACCAACGTAGACACCAAACATTTGAAAGGTCCTTTGATGAGGCTAGAGGTATTACTCAATTCAGGGTGAAATTAGGAAAGCTGATGTGTTTGAAGAATGTCATACCCAACAGGGAAGCAAAGAACATTTGACCTTTTTCTTTATGCAGACAAATCTGTCTGGTTTATAGCCCCATTCATGCCAAATAAATTTCAGTACAACACTTAAACTTGTGTCTTTCGGCTTTTCCCAGTTAGGGGTCGTCACAGTGGAACTCCGGTCCACTAATGACAGGCAGTAGAGTTTTAAGTGCTGGCTTGCCGGGCCTAACGCAGAACCTTCAATGAAGGAACCCCCGTTCACGCATGTCGCCACACAGAAGACGCTCTAACTGAGAATTGAACGGGCAACGTCTAACTGTGAGGCGACAATGCTACCACAGCACCACCACCGCAGAACCAAATTTCAGTACAACACTCATGATCTGTAAATGTCCAGTAGCTACAACGTAAATGATAATTAGTGCTTTCTTCAAGTTAACAGTACAGCTTAAAACATACCTGCTCAAAGAATTACAGTGTGCCTGGTTTCCCAATGGCCATATTGCCTAACCTCTAAGCCATTTTTTCGAATGCTGACTGCTTTTTCTTCCTCTTCTTTTCTGCCATCACAATCACTTGTGAATTATATTATACATAATGTAAATAATGTTCATATAAATTTTTTTTGTTTATTTTCTGTATGTTGAATTACTTAACTGCTGCATTTTATTAACTGGAAATCATTTGAAATGTTGGGGATCACAATGCTGAGTCATAAAACTAAATGACCAAAAACCCAGACATACAGAATATTGCCCTTTCTCTGAGACTTAGTGATCACAGAGTTGGCATATTTAAGTAAAGGGGTACCCCCGGGAAAAAGAAGTTTTAAGGAGGTGAGTGATGATTAATATTAGCTCTTCCGTATCTTTGGTCCTTTGTTGTCATTGTTTCATTCCCAGATTCGACATTGTGAGTCCCAACATTTCTAAAATGAGACAGTTTAACTTCTAATATCGTTTTTATTATCTTAACATCTGTTCATGTTCTCATGGTATTATACAGCTGTGATAGCTCTTATTACTTTTTAAACTATGAAAAAATATTTTCACCTAGGCTGTACCTGCACTTGATCATTTTTGATTAGTACACAAACACGTAAAAAAATATAAGTAAAATACATACACTAAATAGTTGTGAATGCCATGTTTAGCATAAGGTGTGATTTCTTCATTGCATTGAATAGGGAAAGGCATAAGAATGCCACCTGGTTATCCAGAAAATTATGTGAAAGGGAGTTACTTTTTCTAGTAACTTGACATGTAGGTTACAGGAAGAAAACATCATTGCAAGTGCTAAACATTATTTATCTGATATAAACTTGTTGTTTTCAGCTATGATTTTTGGGCTTCTTTAGAACCACTAAATCACCAGGGGCAGCTTGGTCCTATCTGTACTAGGGATGGGGAGGGTTGCATCTGATAAGAAAGAGGAATTACATTCCTGATTTCATATAGTAACATGTCATTGGAAGAATGGCGTGTGTGCGTGTGTGCGTGCATGTGTGTGTGTGTGTGTCCTGGGTTAGAGTCACTCTTTTCTGTTGCCATGGGGACTACTGTTTTTTCTTCTTGCCTTTTACTTTCAGTATTTTTGTTCACTACTTTGTTTCCTGTCTGTGTAGTTTGTTTTCACTTTCATTAGGAAATTACGTTTTAGCCTTTTGGATATCTTTATAGTTCTTGAGCAAGTAATGCACTCAGATTTCAGTTTCTAGTGCTTTTATTAATGTAAAAAAGTATTTAAGTTATGTCATGGTCCCGATATCTGTTTTGTTCTAAATTTAGTAATATATTTGATTTGGTGTATGTTTCATGTGTTTGTTGTTATTATTATTGATTTGATTTTTTGTTTTCTTTAGTATTTCTGGTGACAGATTTTTTGGCTTTTGAAATCTGTGAGGGAGAAGGAATCTCTGGCTGAATGTGAAATCTAGGTGACCTGCACTCTTTTACCCCTATGCAGTAGAACAGATCTGATATACAGATGACTAGCAATCTAATTGTTCAGTATTCCTTGACCATTTTATCTCTCTCTCTCTCTCTCTCTCTCTCTCTTTCTTTCTTCTGTCACCCCTCTCCCACACTTGAGATTCCTGTTGAAATTCAGAAGAACAGAACTGCAATTTTTGGAATAGCAAAACTGCATAAATAAACACTAAATCTAGGATTATTGTATCATGGAGTTCATGAGAAGGAGTGCCTTGGTCAATGTGTGCTTCTGTGGATTTATTGCATTAATGGTTTATCAGGGAGTTTTGACATCTGCTGTATTTTTTGAACTATCTTGGTGTTTATTTTCCAGCACTGCAGGACTTCCAGTCAAGGCTCTCTCACTTCTGGCAGGGAGACACATTTTATTTTATTATTATTTTTTATTGTTGTTGTTGAACTTAGGTGCTGGTTTATCATTTGTGTCTGTTTTTATCTTCATCTGTTCCCTACCTTACACATTAATGCTTTTGGAAGGAGTTTTAGATGAACAGTAATGGACTACACCTGTCACTCTATTGTCATCAAGGCATGTTTTGATTTTGCTGTACTAATTGCCCTGTCTGGACAATGCTGGTGTGACACATCAGTATACATGGACAATGCTGGTATGACACATCAGTATACATGGACAATGCTGGTGTGATATACCACTATGCATGGGCAGTGCCGGTGTGACACATCACTATGCATCGACAATGTTAGTGTGACACATCACTATGCATCAACAATGCTGGTGTAACATCACTATGCATCGACAATGCTGGTGTGACACATCACTGTGCATGGACAATGTCGGTGTGACACAGCAATATGCATCAACAATGCTGGTGTGGTATAGTAGTATGCATGGATAATGCTGGTGTGGCACAGCAGTACGCATGGACAATGCTGGTGTGGCACAGTACACATGGACAATGCTGGTATGACAGTATGCATGGACAATAGTGGTGTGACACATCAGTATGCATGGACAGTAGTGGTGTGACACATTGCTATGCATGTACAATGCTAATGTGACACATCAATATGCATGGACAATGCTGGTGTGACACAGCAGTATGCATAGACAATGCTGGTATGACACAGCAGTACGCATTGACAATGCTGGTGTGACAGCAGTACGCATGGACAATGCTGGTGTGACAGCAGTACGCATGGACAATGCTGGTCTGACTCAGCAGTATGCATGGATAACGCTAATGTGACACAGCAGTATCCATGGACAATGCTGGTGTGACACAGAAGTGTGCATGTACAATGCTGGTGTGACAGCAGCATGCATGAACAATGTTAATGTGATAAATCACTATGCATGGACACTGTTAATGTGACACATCATTATGGATGGACAATGCTGGTGTGACAGCAGTATGCATGGACAATGCTGTTGTGACACAGCAGTATGCATGGACAATGCTGGTGTGACAGCAGTATGCATGGACAGTGCTAATGTGATACATCACTATGATGGACAGTGTTAATGTGACACATCACTATGGATGGACAATGCTGGTGTGACAGCAGTATGGATGGACAATGCTGGTGTGACAGCAGTATGCATGGACAATGCTGTTGTGACACAGCAGTATGCATGGACAATGCTGGTGTGACAGCAGTATGCATGGACAGTGCTAATGTGATACATCACTATGATGGACAGTGTTAATGTGACACATCACTATGCATGGACAATGCTGGTGTGACAGCAGTATGCATGGACAATGCTGGTGTGGCATAGCAGTATGCATGGACAATGCTGGTGTGACACAGCTGTACGCATGGACAATTCTGGTGTGACACAGCAGTATGCATGGACAATGCTGGTGTGACACAGCAGTATGCATGTACAATGCTGGTGTGACAGCAGCATGCATGAACAATGCTAATGTGATAAATCACTATGCATGGACACTGTTAATGTGACACATCACTATGCATGGACAATGTTGGTGTGACACAGCAGTATGCATGGACAATGCTGGTGTGGCACAGCAGTATGCATGGACAATGCTGGTGTGACACAGCAGTATCCATGAACAATGCTGGTGTGACACAGCAGTATGAATGTACAATGCTGGTGTGACAGCAGTATGCATGGACAGTGCTAATGTGATACATCACTATGATGGACAGTGTTAATGTGACACATCACTATGCATGGACAATGCTGGTGTGACAGCAGTATGCATGGACAATGCTGGTGTGACATAGCTGTACGCATGGACAATTCTGGTGTGACACAGCAGTAGACATGGTCAATGCTGGTGTGACAGCAGTACACATGGAGAATGCTGGTGTGACACAGTGGTATGCATGGACAATGCTGGCGTGACACAGCGGTATGCATGGACAATGCTGGTGTGACACAGCAGTATGCATGGATAATGCTGGTGTGATACGGCAGTATGCATACAGATGTAACCACATATGTATCTCCCAGGAAGAATACCTGCTAGTGTAACTGTGTTTATTGCATTCTGCTGTGCTTATTCTCCCACATATACTCACATACCTCTCAACTGTTCAGATTTTTGCAGAATGTCAAGGTTTTTGCCTCATATTTTTGGTCTTTTTCTCAAAAAATTGTGGTTTTATGGCAAATCATAAGCAAATCATTAAGGGTTGAAGTAAGAAAATAATGACAGACAACTGAGTTTCAGATTACCCTTCAGAAAATACATGCTAATGCAAAACCTTTTATTCTATCAATTTTCTAAGTTTATAAGAACAGTATTTGAAATGTGTCCATATTTTGGGGCCTTTGTCACCCCATTATTTAAGGCTTTGTCCAAATTTCCTGCTCTAAGATGTTGAAAGGTATGATACTCTATCACCTCCATCCGAGACTAAACATACAGGTTGCAGGAGAGAAGTTGCACCCTGTCTCTAACAAAGAGGCTGTGACCATCAGCAGGCACTCTTTGAAATCCCAGTTATCCCTGGACATACCAGGGGTGCTAGATGAACATGAGTGTATAACCGCATGAGCAGATACTCTACCACTCCATATCATCAGTCCAACTTTAATGATAGCAGCTTCATAATAAAGGTAATTAAAAAAACTTTATGCACACTTTAGACATCTGAAAATGGCCTAATAATGATTGAGAGCAAGTCAGATAAAAATGTGAGGAGGTGAGGTGTCAGTGACATTGAAAAGAGAAAATGATACTAAATAAAGTATTGTTCCTTATTATTTATAAAATAAAGTACTATCTAAACCCATAAACAGAAACACGATCTGCTCAGAAGAGAAAGTGCTCTGAAGGACATTTTTATGCTAAAAGAAAAACTCCTTCCTTAAACTTCAAAAAAACTTTTTTTCCATTATATATTGATATTCTGTGTCATAATAATAATACATCAGAGTCACTATAATTGTTTTGTATTAAACTGATTGTTGCAGGGATTGTCATACTGATGTGATTTTATTCCTCATGGATATTTGCCTTTTCCCGCAATACTATGAGTCCCCTTTAAATGACTCATCTTAGACATAAGGAAGTGCGCTTCTCATTTAAATACAGACCCACTCTTATTGGTTCACATTTAGCACTGCTACTGCTATTAACTTGATGATCTATAATTTTTTAGCTAATATTGAACAAGTTATAAAAACAGCATTTTAAACTGTGAACCATGAACTTTTCCTTCAAAAGTTCTCTAAACGCAGATTTTCAAAAGAAATTATTATTATCTCAAACAACACAAACTCAAGTTAGGCTCCACAAACATAGGAGTCCTACAGGGGCCGATATGTGTCCTGCTTTTATTGTCCCTGTTTATAAATGACCTGCCTTGGGGACTCCCCAGCCTTAATTGTTTGCTATTTGCCAGAAACATAGTAATGACAAAAGCAAAGAATTCCACTTCTGAACTCAACAAATACTACAAGCTGACTTAATAAATGTATGGAGCTGGCTGAGCCAGAATAAACTGTGCATTATTAGTCAAAAACATTATTAGTCAAAAACCAAGTATGATGCTATTAAGCACCCCCCCCCCCATAGTCATGTCAGAGCACTTGTTAAATCTAAAGGATCCACGTGGTATACAGCTTCCAGTAGCTAACAATCAAAGGTATTTAGGGATGATCTAAAACCAAACTCTTAACTTTCTTTTTTTATATAGGAGACATTACACAAAAAGTCCTAAACCAATGAAAATTTACATACAATATCTCATTCCTATTACCATAAAAGCTAGAAAATACATAGCAACTAACATCTTCCCAGGCTAGAAAATAGACTGCTACTCTGTGCATGTGCACACCCGTGTATGTGTGTGTGTCTGGTGGGGGGGGGGGGTGTGTATGGCATATTTTTTGTTTAGTTTCAGCAATGGAGAGTCATTTCTTTATGCAGCCAGAAAGAGGAGAAAGAAAATAAAGTGTTAGACAGTGAACAAATAGGTAAAAAATGAATGTCAGTCTTGTGTATTTTTAGATTTTTTGGGATTCTCTATCCTTAACTCATGCTTTAAAATTATACAATTATTTAAAATGCTCTCGGAGACAGATGCTAGTTTAATTTTGAACTTTAAACTGTCACCCCAAATCAGCTGAGTGTACAAAATGTTGTGATCCAGACTGACTTGTGAAGAATAATATTGATTAATGTGGCTGACCATCTATTTAACTTTCACTAAATTCTAGAATTTGCCGCCCTAACTGGGAGTCAGCACTAACAGCAGTATTTATATGACTGGATATAGCATCCTGAAGGAAAGCTGTCATCCACTTTCAAAGTCATCTGCTTTTTAAAAGTAGTTAAAATGGATTTAGAAGCAGATATACTGACCGTTTTTGGACAGAAAATTGTGTCAGCTGATTTTTTATTTTTATACTGCATGTAGTCTTACTTGATTAGAATTTTGTTGAGGTAATATTAGAGCAAGGTGTCATTTATTATTATTTGATGTATCACCCACAGGCTGACCTCTGTACAAGATACTGTGACACATTTCATAGGAAACTAGTCCTGTAACTGTGGTACCATATACAACTGCCTTTATCATACTTATCCCACTTTCACATCAAGTAGGACCACCATACATTTTCCTCATGTTATCACTATTGATGTTACTTTTTTCTCCTTCTCACCTTTACTGCCCTACTCACAGGCTTTATCAGCCTCTCTTACTTGGTCTCTTATATATTCTGAGCTCCTCTGTTTTTACTCACTATCTTCCTTTTGTTAGAAGAACTAATGTAGTATGCATACCCTACTCCCTAAACTTGAGTTCTATAGCTATTTTTATTTTTTATTTGTATGTATTTATCAATAATTTGGCAGCATATTAGGATCATTAGCAAGATATCTGGGAAACATTTCCAGGCTCTGGGGTTCAGTCCTTGCTTCTGGCTATTTTCTGTATGGAATTTTGCATATTCAACTTGTGTTGCATGGATTTTTTTCTGTATAATCCAGCTTCATCTCAAAAACATTGGTTGGTTGGCTACACCAAATTGTCCATATGTCTATTACAGTTACCCTTATACATATGGTTTGGGTCATAACCGAAGAAGGTCCAAGAAGTACAATTTTACTTATCCAGTTCACTAATAAAATATTGATACATTCATCTGTTAATTAGTCAAGATATTTTCTTTTCCTTTTGAACCCAGAAGTACTATCTAGTTAATTCACTTACTGAAAGTCATGCAGTAGGTAAATTCAGATGGATGGACTCAAACCTGGGACTATAGGATGAAAGTAGTTAGCAGCTTATGGTCTTAATCCTTTGTGCTAAACTGCTAGACATAACATAGTGTTCTGTCATCATTCACTGATATCTAACCATCTTTTCCTCTACACTTGTTCCTGTTCAGCTACCTATTTCTAACTTGCATTCCTCTCTATTGTCCCATCTTCTTACTATCCACTACCAGGAAACTCTTAGATAACACAAGATTAGGTGCAGTGTTTCTATGCTGTATGTACTGAAAATAATATACTTTATTTTCAAATACTTCTTTTATAGTGTACCTTCATATGGCTATACTTTAATTAAACACATTTATTCTCTTTTCTATAGTTGCAGTGTAATTATAATGTCAGTTTGACTTGTCTGACTTGTTGCTATTATTGTTTCTTAGCTTGCAACCATTATCCAAGTGTTTGAAAGAGTGTGTTGTGCTTCTGACACACCTATACTAGTTCATTAGTGCATGTGCAATTATTTTACAAAATAAATGTTCGTATTCACTGTGCAAAGTTATAAAGCAAGATATTTCCACTTATTCTGTGTTACTTTGTATAACTCTGGGATTTCTGTTCTGCCCCAGGTGATTCTTACAGCTGTCTGCATTTGTGCATGAAGCAGTCAATGCCTCCCTATAAATGGACTTTGCCCAGCTAGAACTTCCCATTTAAGAAACAAACAAACAAATAAATAAAACAAATAAATCACGAGTAAATCATCATAATGTCCTGATGGTGGAGACATATGTCAAGGCACATGGCTATGGTTTATGCCATGTCTTCTGCATTAGTGAAGTAAAAAAGTATAATTAGATCTCATTGCATATTATTTTACTCTTTCCACCATGATTTGATTAAATGTTATTTAAGTAAGTGAGTTTAAAAGACAAAAGTAGGAAAGAACTGTTTTTTTTGCATTTATTAATAATAAATAAAGTCCCACATGGATAAAAGGTACAGACTTTATTAAGCTTTAGTCTGATAAATTTTGCTTCAAATATTTATAATGTAATGGAATGATATTTTACGCTGACTAGAAGCTTTAACTGACCTAGGAAAATGGAAAGGCTAATTCCCATACTTGCAGGACTACAGGTAAACTTCTCGGCATAGTTTATGCCATGAGAAAACTAAATATATTCTGCAAATACGATTGCTATGTGACTACTTGCTACTGGTTCACAGAACATCTGTTCCTTATAGGTAAGCCAGGAAGTTTCTCTGTGATATATATATATATATATATATATATATATATATATATATATATACACACACACAGCTCTTCATTGGCAAACACAAACTCCAACATCACGGTTGTACAAACATTAACCCACCACACCACACACACACCAACACATGTACTGACACAAACTTTTTTTTTCTTGCACCCCGACTTTCTCAACTTCATATATGCCACTTCTGACATTATCCAATGAAAAAACTCCAGAGGCACACCACGACAAATGGAGCCGACCTGATGAAAACCTTTTTATTCACACAGAGCACAGAACAATGGCCAGTAAGCACTTTCATGCTTCTCTGAACACTTCTTCAGGCTTAAAAAGTACTCCTTCTATAGTACATCAATATAAAGGCAGGTTTAACCAGCTTGCACCAATCAAAATCATCCCATTACATCATTAATTAATGCAGTAGTCAAGAATCAATTAAATCATCTTTGCCTAGTAATGCTTACAATACTGAAGAATGTACTATAGAAGATACAACCATCGACATATAAAATATGGGCATTCATATAAATGTCCTACATATAAAAACCTGTTTATTCTAACCATTTAACATTCATGTCAGTAAAATTTCACTACCATAAAAATCTGCTATTCCATATAAAAACTTCATACTCGTGTATATATAAAAACATGTATTCATACTTGTGTATCAAGGTAATAAATAGGGGTCTGCCCTATCATTTAGGCCATGTAACCTATCTGCTTGTAACCTCAGGATCCATCTACCTTCCTGCTTCTCAGTATGGTTCCTGGCATCACCTAACCTCACTGTTTTATAAATTAATTCCATCACCGTAAACCAAAACTTGTGTGTTGTATCTGTATGCATTACATGTCTTGCAAGAGCATTAGTCTCATCTTGGCATAAATGTGTTCCCTCACATGCTCTCTCAGCATTCTGTTGGTTTTGCCAACATAGAAGCAACTGCATTTTTGACATATAGCTAGATACACAAGATCCCTTGTCTTACAGTCTGCATAAATCTTAAAAGAAAATACATGACCTCTGTCAGGGTGAACAAACTCCTTGCTCCCAGACATGAAACTGCAGTGGTTGCATGACCTACATGGAAACATCCCTACTCTGACAGATCTGGTCCTATCCCTTCCAGTCTTCTCATAGCACAATATCCTTTTCAATGACTGAGTATTCCTGTATGTAAGATTCAGTGTATTCCCTGCTGCTTCTCTGACTTTACTGTCCAACGTGAGTATGTGCCAATTATTATGAATGATCTCCTTAATCTTTCTACTATTGTTTAGGTAGGGTATCACTATCCTTTTGATATTACCAGTACTTCTGGTTCCATTAGTTTCTGTACATAATCTATCTCTATTCCTCTTAATGTATATTTTACCTGTGGTGTCCGTTCTGGTCACAAGTTCATCATGAATATCATTTTCATAGCTATGGTGCCCTCTCTCCTTAAATTCATTCTCTAAACTGTCTAATCTGAGCTGAAACACAGAATCTTCACTGGTGAGCCTGGACGCCCTTAGGGCCTGACCTTTAACTGTTGGACATTAAATTATTCACGAGGAAAGTTAGCTTAAACAAGTTATATGGTGAAACCCTTCCTTAAAGATGGACCCCTTACTCACTAGTCACTTTTAATGGGCAGACCCCTATTTATTACCTTGGTACACAAGTATGAATACATGTTTTTATATGGAATAGCAGATTTTTATGGTAATGAAATTTTACAGACATTATGAATGTTAAATGGCTAGAATAAACATATTTTTATATGTAGGACATTTATATGAATGCCCATATTTTATATGTCAATGGTTGTATATTGTTATATATATTTTCTAGGCACATTTTATTAGTTAGTGTGTGTGTGTATATATATATATATATATATATATATATATATATATATATATATATATATATATATATATATATGTTTTTATTGCATGCACATATTTGCATATGCTTTTTATATGCATTGTTATGTGATGACACATTACATTCTTCAGTATTGTAAGCATTACTAGGCAGAGATGATTTAATTGATTCTTGATTACTGCATTAATTAACAATGTAATGGGATGATTTTGATCGGTGCAAGCTGGTTAAACCTGCCTTTATATTGATGTACTATAGAAGGAGTACTTTTTAAGTCCGAAGAAGTGTTCAGAGAAACATTAAAGCACTTACTGGCCATTGTTCTGTGCTTTGTGTGTGAATAAAAAGATTTTCATTAGGTCAGCTCCGTTTGTCGTGGTGTGCCTCTAGAGTTTTTTTCATTGGATTTGCTCTTTTGCTTATCAGGGGCACTTTATCCAGAGCTGTGTTCTGTTTGCCTTGACTACTTCTGACATTATACAACAGTGTTCAAGTTAAAATATACGCCTACAGTAACTTTAATGGGTTCAACATCCAACATCAAGGATGCAGTACCGCATTGTACCCTCGTAAAACTCAAAAGTCAGCAAAAGTGGGAGATGTGTGGTCTAGGTTTAAGCTGGACCACAAAGCATTTCATTCCAGATTTTAATAAAGAATTATTTGTTGAAAATTTTTTAATATATAAGAATCTCAAACATGATGACCATTAACAATTAAAACAGCAACGCTCATCTGCCAGCTAGAAATTATTTGTTTTGTTCTTAATTTTAACAGACTTTGTTTATAAACATGGAACTTGGATCTACTTTTTTAATATTCTTGATTTCAAGATTTACACATTACGGATACCCTAAGACTGTAAATACTTGCAAGTGGCATTAAAATAAATATAAGGCTTTGACTTGGAATAGCTGGATGAGAATCTGTAATAATTATTTATTAAAATCCAGAACAGAACACTTTATGGTCTGGCTTAAAGCTGGACCACATAACTCCCACTTTTGCTGATGTTTGAATTATACAACAGTGTTAAAACTGTAAATTCCCAGTGGCAGCTATACTATAATCTCATACAATACACTAATGGAAAATTTCAATAGCCTGTGTCACATTTCTGATAGCTCAGGTCAATCATGACACAACTCAAAACTTTGACGAGCCGTTCCCTTGCTCAAATGAATGGCACCTGTGTAATGTGTGTGTGTGTGTTTGTGTGTATTGTATATATATATATATATATATATATATATATATATATATATATATATATTTATAACTATATAGCTATATATATATATATATATATATATATATATATATATGGGTCTACTTTAAAAGCCGAAACGCTACTTCGCCGACACAAAAATCACCGATGCCAGATAACCGACAACGCAAAACACCGAACACCATAACAACGACACACCGAACGTAAACAACACACCACACTACATAACATACCCACTAGCCCTAACCCAAACCCTAACCCTAAGGTCCGACACTATCGCACACTCACCCTACCTGCACCCTAACCCTAACTCACTTAACCCACCTAACCCCAAGGTCCGACACTATCGCACACTTCACCTACCTGCACCCTAACCCTAACTCACTTAACCCACCCCTAGCCCAAGGTCCGACACTATCGCACACTTCACCTACCTGCACCCTAACCCTAACTCACGTAACCCGTCCCTAAACTACAGTCCCTCACTATCACACACTTACCTTACACGAACCCTAACTCCGACACTTACACAAACTCACCTTTCCCACAGCCTAACCCGAAATCCCACAATATCGCACACTTACCTCACCACTCCTAACGCCGTCACTGTCGCACACTAACCGAGTCACGATCGCACATTACCCTTGTCGGTCTTTCCGCTGTCGGCAAATCACCCTGTTGGTAAACTTACCTGTCGGTCGTTTGGTCTTCGTTTTCTACGTGTCGGGGAATCGTCGGTTCGGTCTTTAGAAGTAGACCCATATATATATATATATATATATACACACACGCACACGCACGCACACACACACACACACACACACACACACACACACACACACACACACACACATGGATCCAGTCACTTCAATTGTGTAGATCATATGTCATTCGCAAAAGGCTAGGGTGTACTCGCAAAGGGAAAGTAGACCTGTATCGAGAAAAGGTCCTAGTCCTTTTAGACTTGAGTGGTATTTTAGTACCATTAAAATAGGACTTGTATACCCAACCAAAAATGCTCAGTAGTGGTAGGAAATGCACCAGACAGAGGCATCTTTCTACCTTATCAGTCAGCCAGCGTCCTGTTGAATCCCCAAGAAATATATAGTAGACATTCCAAATAATCGTTAGACAGAAGTTCATTTCTCAGTCCTTTATTATTTAATCCAAGAGCTACTTAGTGTTAGAGACGATTACAGGGTTTGATCGCTCTTTTTATTGTATAGTAAATGGGAGTGGCAAGGGCAGGTATGTGTAAGAGTGGGCTGAATCCTTTATTCAAATTCATGCTGAAATGTTCAAAGGTTGATACTAGGCTATTGGCCCAAAGGTCCTTATAAGCCTAGCCAAGAATTTCGCCCATGTTCCCTCAAAGTCAGCACCTGTTTCCCCATCCAGCAGGGACACAGGTGAGATCCCAGGGGTATATTTTCTGTTTCCCATCCAGTCGTCCAGGTTTCTCTTAGAGGGCTAGAGAGGTATTCTGCTTGACATGGACAGGGAGTCTATTTCACAGTCAGGGGAGCCTTTGGGACACAAATCTATCCCGACAACAAGTTCTATTAATGTCACAGACCAGGTTAAGGCCTTGCATGTGTGTTACATGAGTGGAGTTTGTCTTACAGATATGCAGCAACTCCTTCAAGGCTGGGTCTGAAATGGCCTTGTGTGCCAGACACAGGTCACCTCTGAGCAGTCTGTATGAGACTGAGTAGAGAGACAGGGCTTTTAGCCTATCTGTATAGGATAGGTGTATGAGACCCTGGATTTTCCTGCTCAGGAACCTCTGTGGTCTCTCCAACTCATATGTGCTTGGCAAGGTACATGCCGAAGGGGACATTGTACTTGATAATGGGTCTGATAAAGGAGGAGAACAGGGATGTTATGACCTCCTTGTTCCTGGATGAAATACCCTTATTTATGAGGTGGGCCATGTAGAAAGCCTTCCGTACACCAAAAGCAATGTGATGGTCAAAAGTCAGGTTGCTATCAACCTGGGTGCCCAAGTCCCTCGCGACTGATTGCATGCATAGTACATTGTTATTAATGTGGTAATTAGTAGGGGTGACATTTTCCCCAAAGAGGATAATGATCCATTTCTTGGCATTCATTTTGAGGCCAAGCTTCTGGCAACAGTCATTAGTTTGGGTAAGGCCCTTTGGAGGAAGTTCACATGATTAGGGGAATTTAAGACCATGCCCAGCTTGCAGTCATCTGCAAACTTGGTCAGCCACAGACCACTGGTTTTGGCTTGCACCTCAGAGAAGTATATCCCAAACAGTAGAGGCCCCAAGACTGATCCTTGAGGTACACTGCTCGTTATGGGTCTACTACTAGAGGTGGTGTCCCCTACTTTGACTGAGTGGGTTCTGTCAGTGAGCCAGTTAGCTACCCATCTGGTAACATACGGGTTGATGCCTAGCTGGGAGAATTTATCTATTATGCCGGAGTGGGGAATAGAATCAAAGGCTTTGGCTAGGTCAAGATAGGTAGTTTGCACCATCTTCCCCTTGTCCATGGCTTTGGTGACTGTTTTAAAGAAGTTGATCAAGTATAACAGGCATGATCTCCCTTTGACAAAACCAAACTGTGTGGAGTCAAGCGTTTGGAGTTTGCCAATGGCCTTGTTTATAAGGTCCATGATAATGCGTTCCATGGCCTTGCAGATCAGGCTAGTTAAGCTCATGGGCCTATAATTGCCTGGGTCAGTGGACGCTCCACCTTTGTGTAGAGGGATAACAGTGGCTATCCTCCATTCAGCTGGGATGAAGCCTGTCCTCAGGCTTTGGTTGAATAGGGTGTCTAATGGAGCTCAGAGCTCATGCTCGCACTCCCATTGGATTATCAGAGAGATCATTAAACTGCCAAACAGAATTGTTACAAATCCATCTATAGTTTAAATAACTTTTTGAGTGTTCAGTCACTAAAATACAATGAGTAAAATGCAATGTGTAAAACAGGAGTGTCCACAAGCAAAAGTAATTTAATTCACATGTTAAAAGTGTCAGACGGATGCCTAAGTAAGTTAAATACACTAAACATTTGCGGCGCTTTTGAATTTCTTCTTCAGGGATGCAGTCATACTCTAATGGGAACTTTCAATAAGTTTCTAATAGGTTTTTAACAAAAGCAATTCATAATTGTAGAGATTCAAGTTAATAATCAAATAATAATCAAAACCGAAAAGACTGAATCTGCTAAATATGAAGAACCTAAAATAATTTCAAACTAATTACAAATAAAACTAAATGAATTAAGTGAGAATACCTACCAGTAAAAAGTGAAACGGGGAGCAAAGCACAGTGGATATAAAAAGATGGAATCTAGAATTCCAGAATTTAATTAAGAGCTATAGTGCAGATAATAGAAAAAATAACATATAGTACTCTAAAACTTAAGAAAAGGCAACAGAAAACCTTATAGTCCCAATTTATAAGCTGAGCTGGTGCTGCAAAAAGTTAATGTGAAAAATGGTCTTAATCCTTCGTGATATTTATAGTGGTCAAGTTTTCTAAGGTCGAGGATTCATAAAAGGTCAATAAACCAAATGTCAACACCTTAACACATGTGCAGAGAATCTTGGCGCATGTAAAAAATTACATTTTTTTTTGCAAGGGGCAAGCCCCTCTGCACCCTCCATGTGGGGGGGGGAGTGCCCCAAAACCTCCTGCTTAATTATATATACTAACACCAAGATCACACAGTCTCCAGGGAAAGGGAATATTCCCTTCACACACTTTTTCACCCATCTGCATGTAGCGACCAAATACGGTCAATAAAACAGATGTCGGCAAACAAGTTAGACCAAAAGCAGGGCCCCTATAAATATATCTATATATCTATATATATATATATATATATATATATATATATATCTATATATATATATATATCTATATATATATCTATATATATATATATATATATATATATATATATATATATATATACTGTATGTATGTATGTGTGTGTATATATATATAAATATATATATATATATATATATATATATATATATATATATATATATAGGTCTACAGTACACCGAAATACAACTTACCCGAAATTCAGATAACCAAGACAAAAAGGCCGACAGCACAAGAACAGCCCTGGAGCACCAACTCAACACTCCAGGAAAGTAAATGCTTGTGGGGGATTTCTTTGTGTGTGCACACACGTGCATTTAAGCATATGTGCATGTCTGCCCATTTGTTTTTGATTTAAGTTGTCATCTTTGTCATCAACCTCTGTTTTCTATTTACACATGGGGTCAGTGTGTCACATTAACATTAGTCAATATGGGGTCAGTGTGTCACATTAACATTAGTCAATATGGACAGATCACCTAGAGCCAATATTTACACTGCTGAGTGGGTAGCCCTGACACTTATAATAATATTTTTGGGAGCACTACAAGTACTTGAGTCCCAAACACTGAAAAACTACTGTCTGAAAGCCAGGGACTCGACTGTCATATAGCTCTGATATGCTGCCCCTCACTGTCAATCTGGAATACGAGTTCAGGCAAGCAGTTACCACAGATTACCCAAACACATTATTCAAGTTTGAGCATGGTAAGTGCAGTAAGAAAGTGGGTTGGGGGGTGGCAGTGTGGATTAGAACACCGGCTGAGTAGGGAGTTTTAAGTATAGGAAGCAGGGAGGAGGGTTTTAGGGTTAAGGAGTGGGAGGGGGATTTAGGTTTAGGGAGTAGGAGAGACTTTTAAGGTTAAAACATGGAAAGGAAGTTTTAGGCTTAGCACTATGGTTCTCTATGGCTATACAGTGTTACAGGATATTGTGCTGTTAGATTCACTATTCACCTTTTCAAACAATTGGAAGCCAGCAAATACATTGCAAGCTACTAAAAGCGAGCACCTGTAATAGCCTAAGTATTTTTAGTCAGTGCCATTCTTTATATTGTGTCAAGAACATAAAACTATAATTCTGACCAAAAATAAAAATATACTTGTGTATTTTTGAAAAAGGTTGGTTTAAAATAATACATAAGATGTGATTGGGTACAATGCCTTGTCAGTCTGTTATTAAGACAACCAAAAAGCCAAGATATTAGTTATGTAATCAGCAAAAAAAATGGTAATTTTATGGTGAATTTCTTCAAAGAAAAAACATCTTCAATTTCTTATTATGCAAATTCAGAAAAAAATCATGGAAAACTTCACACAAAAAAATGTCAGGGAATATTGGTACCCAAATAGGAATCTAACAAAATATGATTTGTCAAGGTAAAATTCAAATATACAGTAACAAGAAATTTAAACTTAATTTAAAATGAAGGTATTAAAAGTCATAAGTTACAAATCTATGAACTCATATGCCTCATATTTGGAAACCTATCAAATAATCGAATGGACAAAAGTGTCGATTGCCATATATTTGAAACCATATCATCGACTCTTCAGTGCATTGAAAAAACTCCAAACAAAGACAACACCCGCATACACCACAAAAACTGCTTTTTCAGGGGGGCAAGCACCCTTGTACCCCCACACCCCCTGCTAATTACATATACATATACCAATGTCAAGATTGCATTATAGTGGGAAAAAGGGCAAATTTCAGTTTGATGAACTGAATTGTTAATGATATGGGTTCCTCTATATGACATTCAACAATTTGTCCGTTTGATTATTTGATAGGTATCACTCATATTTTTGGTCTGTTCCTCATAAAATTTGTAGTATTCTGGTAAATCACTGAGAACTGAATTCACTAAATAATGACACATTCAAGTTTCAGTCTTCATATTCTTCAGAAAATATGTGCTAATGCAAATCTTGCTATTCTATCAGCTTTCTAATTTTATAAGAGCAATATTTAACATCTGTCCCTATTTATGAGCTATTGTCCTCCTGTTATTTTAGGCTTTGTCCAGATTTCTTGCATTATGAAGTTGAGAGGTGTAGGTATGTACAGAGGACCAAGGAGCTGTCTCTAGACTACTTCTAGAGTTCAACCTTTTCTAATATGCCACTGAAAAAGATAAGGCTCTAGTACAATGTGTACTGACCCTGCCTGGAAGTGTTTTACCATAGCGAGGGACAACCATTTTGAAATGGTTTGTTTTGACATGGAGTGTCCTTTTTTTGTCCCTTTATAGGAGATCTACAGCCAGTTGGCATTCCTAAGGCATTTAGCTGAGATGGTACCAGAGTCCTCTATGAATATCTAGAGCATGAAGAATCTTCTTTTGTAATTTTTGGGGATTGAGAAATAAAACATTGAGATTGATAATATAATTGAACATAAACTTAGGGTTACTTTAAGAAAAAAGGTTTCTATCTCTGTGGAAAATCAAAAAGGGTTTGCTCACCATAAGAACTTGTAACTCAATGAGCAAGCCGATCTTCTAAGTAATGAACCCTAAATCAGCCTGATGAGCTGGTTCAAAGGAAGGCATGGTTAACTTTTACAGCACAAAGTTAAAATCCCTTGAACCTGCTACCTGTTTACAAGGTAGTCTTATACATAAAAAAGTTCAAAAACTGCTTGACCAAAGTTTGAGAAGAAAGGGGAGGATCCACAGGCAGACATGCTGAAATGGCCAACAAAAAAATCTTGATAGAGGAATAAGAGAGGTAAGAAGAAAGTAACTCACACAGATATTGCAAAACCAGTGTTACTGAAATCCTGAATGGGACCTGGCTGTTAGAATGGCATCAATTAGCAAATATTTTCAGCTTATTAACATAAGATTTCCTAATAGCAGATTTTCTTGCCTTTTTTAGTACCTACTGCATGTCCTCAGAAACAAGGTGCCTAAAAGGTATCAAAACTGAATAATCCAGGCAGTTCTAGTTGCTTCAAAATAGGGTGTGTGATGAAAGGAGATACTGCTAGCCTAGCTTGCTGGAATTTTGTAAATAATTATATGTCATTTGTGAACATCAAAATGATTTGTGTAAGCTGCTTGTGTTACAAGTATATTAGAACTGTATGTCCTGTGTATATCAAACTAGGTTTGCACATACATGAGTGTTGAAAAGATATTTTAGAAAGTGTTTGTGCTTAAAATGGATCCACAGTGTACCTTACTGGAAAATAACAGAAATGTACATGCACTATTGTAACTGTTAAATGTATATATTTTAACAGTGGAAACTGGAACACAGGAGGTTAACATCAGTCTGGCAAACTTCAGAAAAACACCTGAAATTAAATTACTTTATAGGCTAGGCCAGAGACAGAATGTCTGTATTAGTTAACTTTCTGTATTGTCTCAGAAGTGTTTTATTATTTTATGACTTCCAGCATCTGCCAAAGATCTGAGGAAAAGCCCTTGTCTATGTATTTTTACAGGTAGATGTTAAATGCTACCAACTGTCATCAATGGTTGTTTTGGGCCTATGGACTAGAAGTCAGCTGACAAGAAATGATGCAATTCTGCAAGATAGCCCAGCAGTAATACTTGCAATATTAATTTGGGAGGTCTCCTAGAGAGACACAGCATTCTGTATTCTGTCTTTGACCTGGAAACAACTAGAAGATCCATTAATCGCATTTGCCTTGCTCTGTAAGTAAGTTAACTGGGGTATAATAATTTTCTTAGATTCAGTCAGGAATATAGCAAAGCATAATTTAGATATTTTTCTTTATTTATTTGAGACTGTCCTGCAATGTTGTTTTAAATATTTCCTGTAATTTTGAACTTTGATGTCACTGTGAATATATACTGAGGATTTTCTTGTTCTTTTGTCATTTATTATTAAATATAATAGACTGGAGACCACCGGCAGTGAGTGGCCCCAAAGGTAAGATGCAGTCCAGTTAACTATAGTATAAGGAAGACCACAAAGTAATCTCAAGCAATTAATCAGGATGCCATGGACCGCAGTGTCTAAAACGGCACAGAGAGAAAGGAAGACTGGGGTGGAGTATAAATTTTGATGGCATGCCATTAGTCTGTAATAACTTCAATAAAAGTTGTGTCAGTGGTGTGCTTAGACCTAAAGCCAGACTGGTCTGGGAATAAGAGGCCATGACATGACAACTAGGAATATATCTACATATATAACTCTTTATCTATCACCTTACTTTCAAAAAGAAGGTTAGAGACTGGGTATAAGTTATCCAGAATTTCTAGATCCAAAGAAGGTTTTCTGAGAATGAGGATTACTACAGACCGTTTTAGTGAGTTTGGAAAATCACCCATTCTCACTGAGGACTGCAGAATGTAATAAAATCCTAAAGAGCTGATATAAGATTTTACTGTCTCTCCATGATAAATGTGAGATTCAAAACTATGATTACTGAATGTCCAAACAATAAACTGTGAGTCATACAAACATGTTGAATGTTGAACCTCACTGTTAAAACTACTAAGAATTTTTACAAGAGAGCTTTGCCTCCTGTATCACTCAGATGCAGAAGACTGCATTCCTACACCCCTATTACATACATACATACATACATACATACACATATGTATATAGTGCCTCCGAGATCTTAGTACCTCAGAGTAGGCAGAATACTCAGAAGGACCACATATATTCTCCCACATTCCCATTTATAGATCCACTATTCCTAGGACTGGAACTTCAAAAGTCTGCAGATTTTCCTTATTCAACAAGGATCCATCCCATAAGAAGTAAGGTGTAATGCTGAGACCTCATTCATAACCTGATTAAAGTCAATACAGTGAAAATGTGAGCTACAAAAGTCTGAGACAGCACCATAAAATGCATTGCAGTGTACCGTGGGTATATCTTAGGGAACAGGCACCTGATCACAGCAAGCTTACCTGACAAAAGCATATGATATTTACATAGTAAGATGATGACAAATCTCTGTGTTCAAGTGTTAACACAGGTTGGGCTGTATAATCTGCTCTTCAGAACAGTCCTGGCAGATGGTAAGAAGCAGGGCAGAGCTCATCAGACAAATACTTGTACTTGTTACTTTAGAGTTCCATTTCGTATGCTGAATAATAACTATCTAAACTAAGTTTATTCTTAAGTAGGTATGCCCTTCTCCACTTGAGCTCTATCTGTAGTAGCACTACCTGCTAACTACAGAGCCCAGAATCAAACCTAGGCACATAGCAAATACTAGACTGAAGACATAAACAAGCTGGGGTAACAGTATTAACAGTGCCCATCATAAACACTTCATAGGCTGTAAATAGCAAATCTGGGTTGTCTACATTGCATCCCTGCTGTTGTATGTGCCACGGTTGATGTTCCAAAAATTTCTATAATGAACCAGCTTAGCAGCAGTTAGCAAAGAAATCAGTGGGAGCCCAGCCTAAAATGAAACAGGAGATAGCCAGGCCAAGAAGCTGGTTCTACTTTTAAACCCTCTATCTATAAAATCCATGCAAGCCTTAGATTTGTAATTCATATGAAAAGTATTGTAACTTATCTGAACCACCCACCTGAAGTATAATATCATTTTGTAATACTTTTCCTGCCAATTTGATTAACTTAAGTACATAATCATGGTACTAATCTCTGAATTTACCTGATCATAAAGAAATTAATTATGACACCTACACAAGTCTCCGTCACAAAAATATGTAGTTCAGTTAGATTTATAGTTTTTAAGATATTTTATCACACTCCCAGTGGATTATAGCTTTACAAAATGTACCCCTATAACTTGTAATACATACTGACCTATTAACAAAAAGTGAAGAACAGTTTGCTCAACTTCTTATCAGACATTTATTTTTGACCAGTGTTAACTAGTAAAACATGAATTTTAGTAATCAAAGTTATGTTTTTTATTTCTCACTTTTAAGTGAATTTCAGTAGTATTTAAAATTTGTCATTGATTTTGATCCATTGTACCCCCCCCCCCCCCCCCGTTGTATTTGGCTTTGCCTAGAATTCTTGAAACAGAAGTTGAGAAGTAAGTTAGGATTAATTCTTTGCTCCTAAAAACTTACTCCCAATGTGTACAGTATGACCCAGGCCTAGATATTTGTTATTGTTTCCTTATTTAATTTATGGGATATGTTCCACATAGAATACTTATCTAATTTTAATAAATACCATCCTTGACTGGAGTATTGCAAATCCCTCCCTCTTGGCCTACCTGAAGTATTCCATAGCAGGTACAAGTTTTCAGAGTGATAATGAGTACTATTAAAGCTGTCTCTATTATCCATGTAGTTACACCCCTACTTCTTAATTATACGAACTCAGGTCACTGAAGAAATGGAATTCTCTGAGATATTGGAATCACGTGAACAATTTACACATTTGTGATCACACTTTAGAGCTTGGTACTCCATTAACCTGGCACATTGAAAGCATGACAATTACACTACTGTGAGTCATTTTTGAGAAAAGCAAGCCTCCCTGTACCTCTCACCCCAAGTTAAAAATGTCAGAGGTCAAAAGACAATGCAGAAGACAGAATTCTTGACTTTTTCCAAAAACACCTTGCAGTAGTATAACGGTGCCCCAATTTCAATGAATTATTAATCTGTTCTTTGTTTTCTGGCATTCTGCAGTGTTGTTTGTGTGTGTGTGTGTGTGTGTGTGTGTGTGTGTGTGTGTGTGCAGTGGATGAGAGGGAACTCATTCACTGTAGGTGTTGTTTTCTACTGTTATTCCTATAGCAACATTTGCTGTCATAGTAGACTGTCCTTCCACTCCCTTTTTAACAACACATTTTTGTGGTGTTGTCCCCATAGTCATGCCCTACCAGGTATGTGTTGTTCCTGCAGCACATGTATGTACATATGTATTTACTTATTTTCTTTTTTATCTGCATCCAGAAGTATCTCCATTTTCTTCTGACTGTAATGTTTCAGATTCACATGGTAAGTTTTAACATCCATATGACATTTTCGGGGTCAGTAGACCAAGGACAGCTTCTGGTTCTGCTCCTATCTTGGTCAGGATAAGCATTTTTCTTTCTATTGTAGCAGTTTCTACATTTTTTTCTTTCTAACTTCTATCATCCTGAGGAGTGGTGGTAAATCATTTAATTTACTCCTGCAAACATTGACATCACAACCATGATAACATTATAGAAAATTCAGATTCATAATGTGCTATATCAGTCACAGTTATGAGTAGAATTAATTTAATTTTGAATCCTGACCTTTATAAATTTAAGATATTTATTTTAGGAAAATCTCTGACATTTCTTAAAGGGGTTGTCATACTCAAAATATGATGTCCATTTAATTTTGAAGACTGATTACCTAATAGCTGAGATATTTATATTAAAAGCATCTCTGACACTGTTTAACATGGCATTGCCATTCCCAAAAAATTCTGCCCGCCTGGTTTACCTGTCATTTTACTGGTGACATATGACTATATGACATTCACCTTTTTTCGGTTTCATTTGTAATTATCTATTATTCTGTTTGCAGGTATTTCTTGCAATGAAATAAATATCATTTAAGATACATGTATGTAAGACTCCTGCATCTTCAGTTACCTGTTTTGTGAAATGTCATATAAAGAAAAGCTGACATAAACTCACGTTGTATGTATTAGTGGTGATTATGGGATCTCCTTTGTTTTTAGTAGTGTTGTTTTGCTCAGGTGTCTGTTTTCTCCTAACAGTCCGGTTATACAGGTTTAGTGCTTGTTTAAAGTGAGGGCTCATGAAAAATGAACTTCTCTGTGTCACTCTCAATGTAAACTAGTAGGAGGCATTTGATCATTTCTGAATTGCTAAAGAGCTTGGTGACGTGTAAGAAACAATGGTATCTTGTACATGGTTCTCCTCTGTGTCAGTAGCTGTTCCCTTGGTACTTCTGTAGCAGGAATTATTGCTATGTCAAACTCTGGAAGAGTGACCTGTCACATGAAAGGTATTTTTTTCAAGCTATCCTAAATGTATAACTGTGCAGTCATCACTCATTGACAGGAGCTGTAGTCAAAAATTTTACTTTGCATCATCTCTTAACATTATTACTTAATTTTAGGATTATTCTGTTCATTTCCGTATACTTAGCAGTAGTATTATTACTGCAAATTTCTGTATACTTAGAAGTAGGATTATCACTGCATGTGTCTCTATATTTAGCAGAAGAATTATTACTGCATGTTTCTGTACACTTAGCAGTAGGATTATTATTGCAGATTTCTGCAAACCTAGATCTAAGATTATTACTACATGTTTCTATATACTTAGCAGTAGGATTATTACTGCACATTTTTGTATATTTATCAAAAGGATTATAATTGCATGTTTCTGTATACTTAGCATAATTATTTCTGCAGCTTTCTGTATACTTAGAATGATTATTACTGCATGTTTCTGTATAGTTAGAATAATTATTACTGCACATTTCTATATACTTAGCAGTAGGATTATTACCGCACATTTCTGTATATATAGCAGAAGGATTATTACTGTATGTTTCGGTATACTTAGCAGTAGGATTATTACTGCACATTTCTTTATACTTAGCAGTAGGATTATTACTGCACATTTCTTTATACTTAGTGTAAGATTATTACTGTACATCTCTGTATACATAGAATATTAAAACATTATGTTATAATTTAGGATAGGATTATTACTGCACTTTTCTGTATAGTTAGCAGAAGAATTATTACTGCACGTTTCTATATACTTAGCAGTAGGATTATTACTGCGCATTTCTGCAAACTTTGCTTTAAGATTATTACTACCTGTTTCACGGTGGTGCAGTGGTTAGCATTGTCGCCTCACAGCAAGAGGTTCTCTGGTTCGATCCTCGGCTGGGGTGCCTTCTGTGCGGAGTCTGCATGTTGTCCTCCCTGTGGTCATGTGGGTTTCCTCCAGGTGCTCCTGTTTCCTCCCACATCCCAAAGACATGCTGTAGGTGGATTGGACACTCTAAATTGGCCCTAGGTGTGAGTGCGTGTGTGTGTGTGTGTGCCTTCTGTGGAAGGTCGGGTGCCAGGCTGGCAACTCGACACTGTAAAACTCCACTGCCAATCATGAGCAGACAGGTGATCCGCTGTGGCGACCCCTAATCGGGAAAAGCCGACAGAAGAAGAAGACTACCTGTTTCTATATACTTAGCAGTAGGATTATTACTGCACATTTCTGTATACTTACCAGAAGGATTATTACTGCATGTTTCTTTATACTTAGCAGTACAATTATTACTACACATTTCTATATACTTAGCTGAAGGATTTTTACTGCATGTTTCTATATACTTAGCAGTAGGATTATTACTGCATGTTTCTGCATACGTAGCTCTAAGATTGTTACTACACATTGCTATATATTAAACAGCAGGATTATTACTGCATGTTTCTGTATGCTTAGTACGATTATTACTGCACCTTTCTGTATACTTAGTAGAAGGATTATTACTGCATGCTTCTGTATAGTTAGCAGAATAATTATTACTCCAAATTTCTATATACTTAGCAGTAGGATTATTACTGCACATTTATGTATATATATATATATATATATATATATATATATATAGCAGGAAGATTATTACTGTATGTTTCTGTATACTTAGCAGTAGGATTATTACTGCACCTTTCTTTATACTTAGTGTAAGATTATTACTGTACATCTCCGTATACATAGAATATTAAAACAGCATGTGTTATAATTTAGGATAGGATTATTACTGCACTTTTCTGTATACTTACCAGAAGGATTATTACTGCATGTTTCTGTATACTTAGCAGTAGGATTATTACTGCACCTTTCTTTATACTTAGTGTAAGATTATTACTGTACATCTGTGTATGCATAGAATATTAAAACAGCATGTGTTATAATTTAGGATAGGATTATTACTGCACTTTTCTGTATAGTTAGAAGAATTATTACTGCACGTTTCTATATACTTAGCAGTTGGATTATTACTGCGCATTTCTGCAAACTTTGCTTAAGATTATTACTACCTGTTTCTTTATACTTAGCAGTAGGATTATTACTGCACATTTTTGTATACTTACCAGAAGGATTATTACTGCATGTTTCTGTATACTTAGCAGTAGGATTATTACTGCATCTTTCTTTATACTTAATGTAAGATTATTACTGTACATCTCTGTATACATAGAATATTAAAACAGCATGTGTTATAATTTAGGATAGGATTATTACTGCACTTTTCTGTATAGTTAGCAGAAGAATTATTACTACACATTTCTATATACTTAGCAGTAGGATTATTACTGTGCATTTCTGCAATCTTTGCTTTAAGATTATTACTACCTGTTTCTATATACTTAGCAGTAGGATTATTACTGCATATTTCTGTATACTTACCAGAAGGATTATTACTGCATGTTACTGTATACTTAGCAGTATAATTATTACTGTATATTTCTGTATATTTAGCAGAAGGATTATTACTGCATGCTTCTGTATACTTAGCTGTAGGATTATTACTGCACATTTCTACATACTTAGCTCTAAGATTGTTACAACACATTGCTATATATTAAGCAGTAGGATTATTACTGTATGTTTCTGTATACTTAGTAGGATTATTACTGCACATTTCTTTATACTTATTGTAAAATTATTACTGTACATCTCTGTATACGTAGAATATTAAAACAGTATGTGTTATAATAATTCCAGGCTAATTTCTGGACTTGTTGCTGCAACAAAATGTTTAACTAGTAGCCTAAGCATATTTATCTCTGCTTGTTGTCAGGCTCCTCACATATCTGAGCTCCAGCAGGGCAGAGGTTATAAGGGATCAAAACGAGAAATAGTGGAAATGAATTCAGAAGGTGAAAAGGTGATGACCATGGAAAATGAGCACAAAAATGGGGAGGGGGGGTGAGCATGTCAACAATTCTTGACATGAATATACAATCAGCACTGAAAATTATTTTAGGTGGGAGATGGCCTTAGCCAAAAATCAATGAAAAATGAATTGAGAAAGAGGGGTTACCCCAGACAGAGAGCATTAAATATGAATTCTCTGATTGTCAGGGAAAAACTCAACATAACAAGTACTGGACTTCAGTTTGGGGATGGTTCATGTGATATGTGACATTTTGCTAATCTGGTGTAAAAATATTGAACTTTAGTAAAAGTCACAGGGAAGTAACTACAATATTAAAAACTGGGTCACAACTTTGTTAATCATACCTTTCAAACTTGTAGCACAAAGAAATCTGGACAAAGTCAAAAAGAATGATTGGACAAAGGCCCAAAATCAGGGACATATTTTAAAAATTGCTATTCTAAACTTAGGAAGTTGCTGGAATAATAGGTTTCACATTAACATCCATTTTTATAAAGGCTATGAAGTCTAAAACTCAAATGTCTGTCGTTATTTAATGGCTTTAATCCTCAGTAATTTGCCAGAAAACCACAAATTTTAATAAGAACAGACCAAAAATATGAGGCAAAAAGCTGGGCATTCACTAAAAATCTGGATAGCTGAATATATGTTGGTAGTTATAAAATTCTGGAAGAAAACTTAGAATATAAAATGTATTCATCCATATTATGAACCCTGAAATGTCAGTGTGCAATTCTTTCTTAAAAGGTAATTTCATGGTCATTTAGCAAAATATTTCCAAAATGATCTTTGTGGATAGAAATGTAGGAGCAAAGACAGATACATTTCAATAAAGTTATGAGGAAATGTTTGCCAGGTAAAACATAGACTCATAACTTTAGTATTTAGTAATATTATAGGACATACTTTTTCAGTACTCATCATAAGCTTGTATCCTGTAGCTGTCAGTTTTCAAACATGGTACAACAATACTGTAGTTTAAAAAAGTTACAAGGAAATGTTCTGCAGATGTAACACAAAGTCATACCTTAGGAACATTTTAGGTAACATCTCTAAATGCTTATCTTATGAGTCTCTGTGATGAAGTCTTAAATGTCACTGCAGAAATTTGTCTTAAAAGGTGATCCCACAGTTATTATTTCCTGTCTAAATTCACATTTTTGTTCATAATGTGAGGCCTCACAGAATAAACCTTCGGTGTTAGAAAGGTTTTGTTTGTTGCTTTTATACTCTGCAATATCATGGTTCAGTACCTTTTCAAAATGTATTACCTATTAAATTTCAACTAAACATGCTATCACCAAGCATAGCCAGTAAATTAATATTCTCATCACCAAAGCATTCCATTACCTAATAGTTAACTTCATAAAACATAGTTCACTTGTTATAACAGCTAATTTCATAAAGCACAGAAGTTCTTTACCTGCTTTTGTAATCCCCCTTTAACCAAGTTGTTTGCCTACCTCATCAGTGATACTTTACTTCCCTAAAAGCCATGTCACTAGTTTGTCACCTCAGCATGTCACCGGGTAGCATACCTGTAAAGGGTTACTACCCACAATCTCCACAACACACAAGAATGACAGCTAGCCTCTCTATATGATAAGATCCTGTTTTCTTCTATTAGTGCGTCCAAGTCAAGCTCCATACCTCGGCTCATACTAATGTTGCTACCATGTTGTGTCACCACTTTTACTCCTGGATGCTGGTGCTTTTTTACCACATGTAACCCATCTTGGTCTACAGCTGCTAGAATGCAAACTGCATATAGAAATACATGTACACTCACTCGCTATCACTGAATCATGTTTAAGAACAAAATATTCCCTGTTTATACTAGTATATTTAACTAGTGACCATATAGGTGCTGCACAAGCTTTATTTTTAACAACCTCTATTACAGCACTCTGGTCTCCCATTCTGTGCATACCTTGTACTCTAAAAGAAACTGGTTCATTGCTGACTATACTTTGTATCACATAAACAGGTTACTAGTTACTGATTGTCTTGGTAATCATTGCTGTTTCATCAGATGGCCTACTATATTTAACAAGCACTAAGAATAGCCTTACAAAGTAAGGCAAGCATTGAATTCAAAGTCCATAGTTTGCTGTCTTTGTGTATTTGTAGGCTTTATCAGGTAATGTGGATTCTTTCCACATAATAAAGGCATGCTGTTTAGGGTGGCCAGCTATTCTAAATTGTGCTTTGATTTGTAGTGCAGAGTGTTTCATCTCTTATGTCTTCTGTAAAGCAGCATCCTGCTTGATGGGACAATAATCCAGTTTAGGAAGTGAAGCAAAACAATAAACATATTCTTAGATTACTTCTTCAACATACCACTTTATTCCCAGTGGAAAGGTTTTCCTCTTCACCAGTGAGGAATAAGAGGAAATCTGAACTGGTGATGAGAGTTATGGTAAAAAACAAAAATGAGTCATGCAAAATTACTCACAGCGGCATTCTGTACCAGGAATCCTCAACTCTTAGAATGAATCTTTAGCTCTCAAAATGCCTGGAAGCTTGCCAAACAACTAAAAATTATATATAGTAGAAATTCTGAGAAAGCAAATTTCAGTTATTCCAGAAAGTTTTGGAAAAATTTAAATAAAACCTTATCTCGCAATCCTTCTTCCAGCTTATCAGCATTTAGCATACTTGAAACACTGACTACGGGCCAAGTGTAAAATCACAAATGCTTTCCACTGTTTTGGGGGCTTTTTTAACATTCATCTCCATTCCTTTAACATCATTAGCTCAGAACTCTTGATTATCAAAATGCAAACTGGACCTGTGAGGTGGTTTAGGAATTGGATTATGGGAAGGAATAAATAGTAACCATTTTGAGAGAGAGGTCTCAGAAAAAGAAACAGGTCAGTGGTATTCTATAGGCCTTGGTTTTGACTCTTGCACTGTTGAACATATGCATGCATGACATCAGATCCATTGTTAGAGTGGAAAATAGGATTAACCAATTCAAAGATGATAGCACAGCATAAAGACCGGGGGATGGCTATCCAGAGCAGTGCTGTAAAGAGTCGTATTGAGTAGATCAACAGATAGCAGGTACAGTTTAATGCGAGTCAATGCAGTTGAGGCAACAAGGAAGAAATGACTCCAGGGTTGGTGGGACGAGTAACAGACCTTTCGATTTCTGCAGAAAATCTGTTCAACACATTTAAAACTGTTATCTGATAGTCTGTATGTGTCTCTGGGCAAGCTTAAGTATTCACATTTTGCTTGTATTTAGTAAGCTGATTATCATGTTTAAAGTTGGTTCATATGTTATTCTTTGTCATAAATGTATATCTATATTGCTGCAAGACAGTGCATATCACAGTCCCAAAAGAACATTGCCCAACATCACTCAGTACTTTGGGTATTTGCCTGTATGTTGCAAGTCAAATATTGATAAATATATCTCTTCAAAATATGCAGAGATACTGCTTGTGTAAAGCTCATTTATTTCTGCATGCAGGTCACTGGACTGTCATGTTACTCGTGTTACTGATCCTTGTCAACAAATTGTGAATTTTTAGTAGTATATCAACCACATCCTTAAACAAGTATTTTCTACTCATTTGTCTGTGTCTCTTGCAGCAACTTGTAAAATCTAATATTTTATTGTGGAGTTGTTATACATATTCTGTACAATTCATTGTCTTTGGTGCAGATCATGGCTGAACATGGCCTTTGCACAAGTTTGTCTAAGACAAGTTTACTTGTCCATGTCTAAATAAATAAAATATAAAACAAATCTTGTTTATGCATAGTTCGTATATCATTAATGTTGTACCACCATCAAACCAAAACTAATAATGTGAAAATCAAATTGTTTTTATGAATTTCTCTTTTGGCTGTTTGCTGTTGGCATATTAACTGTCTTCCTCTATAGTGTCACAGTATTCCCTCTATATATGTCTCTATGTGTACCTGGTATATTCTTCTGTGTACCTAGAGTATATTCAGATTGTAGAATTTTTGTTTGAACATTTAAAGCATTTTCTTTCCAGGCCTCCACTGTACATAAAGTCTTCTCATTTGGGTTTCATGTTCAACAAACAAAAATCAGTCCATGAAAATAATAATAAATCCATGAAGATAATAATAAATCCATGAAAATAATAATAAATCCATGAAGATAATAATAAATCCATGAAGATAATAATAAATCCATGAAGGTAATAATAAATCCATGAAAATAATAATAAATCCATGAAGATAATAATAAATCCATGAAAATAAAAATAAATCCATGAAAATAATTTAAAAGCAACAAGCACTCAGAATAAGCTATCAAGAATGATGCAAAAAGGTGATACCTAGGGCAAGTAAAATATTATGCTTTGTAACAACAAAGTAAATCCAGGGAAGTGAAGGTCATCTGTTTATTATACAGGACTCTTGAGACCCCACACTTGGAATAATATGTGTAGATTTAGGGCCTATTTTGGGAAGAAGGAGCTTTGGTTAGTGAAACAGCTGCAAAATAGAGATAATAAACTGATAAACTAGGTGGAGGGACTCAGCTATCAGCAAAGACTAGAACGTTTAACATTATTCAAGACTTATCATAGCTACATTCATGGCTGAGCATTCCCTAGTGTCAAAACATTGATGCGTATGCAAGCTTGTCCATTGACAATATTATGTCTGTATATATAAGACGTCAAGCAAGTCTAATCCTTTTTTTGTAAAATGTGTGTATCTATTTTGTTCTTGTAACAAGATCATGACTGAAAAAAAGGCGTGACTGTTCCAGTTCACTCACTTACATACAAGCACACAATAAATAATGTATGCTGGAGAGAAGAGACGGAAGACTATAATTTGCATGCATTATATTGTTAAATAGCAGATAACAGACTTAGAATTTAACAGACAACAGAAAGAAGAGGACCCAAATGACAAGTAGATGGGATTAGGTTTAAGATGGATATAAGGTGATATTGCTTCACAGAGAGTGGTGTGGCTCTACACTGGGTTACTGGAATTGCTAGGAATTCAAACAACAATTAAAGGTTTTCTAGAAACATAGGTTCATAGGTAGGTACTAGGCTATCTGCCCAAAGGCATTTATAAGCCTAGCCAGAATGTGTAGGCTTTCGCCACCCTCTTAGATTAGTTCCCTGTGCCTCTGTCCAGCAGAGCCACTGAAGTGATCCCAGGATAAACTTTCTGTTTCCCATCCACTCATCAAGGTTTCTCTTAAAAAGTGTTAGCGAGGAGCTCTGCCTAATGTAGATTGGAATCTTGTTCTAAAGCATGGGAAGTCTCTGGGACAAGAATCTATCCCTCCAGCACATCCTATATATTGTTGTGTTGAGGTTTAGATCCCAAGAGCATGTGGCTTGAAGGGATAAGGTTTTCTTTAGGTGGAGCATGTCCATCAACTCTGGGTTAACATGGCCTTGTATGTCAGGCAGAGATCACCTCTGAGTAGGTGGTATTCAACCGAGTACAGCTGGAGTTTCTTCAGTCAAGCTGCATAGGGCATCTGTTTGAGGCCAGTGATCCTCTTGGTGAGGTACTTCTGTGGTCTTTCCAGCTGTTGCAGGTGTCTTGTAAGGTACATCCCAAATGGGGTGTTGTACTCTATGATGGGTCTGATGAGTGATGAGTAAAGGGCACAATGACCTCTTTCGATCTGGATGCAAACCCTTTTGTGATTATGTGGGCCACATAGAAGGATTTTCTAACCACTTTGGCAATATGATTATCAAAGGAGAGATTACTATCTACTTAGGTCCCCAGATCCCTTATTATGTTTTCCGTATTTAGGGGACTACCACCTATGTGGTAGTTTGTGGGTACTTTGTATTTTCCAAAGGGGATGACTATGCACTTTTGGCATTTAGCTTGAAGCCATGATTTTGATACCAGGTATCTGTCTCAGTGAGACCCTTTTGGAGGATGTCTGTGTCAGCCGGAGAGTCATTTATAGCCCCTAGTTTGCAGTCGTCTGTGAACTTGGTTAGTCATAGTCCTCCTGTGCTTGCCTGTACCTCTGAGAAGTATATGCCGAACAGGAGGGTTCCTAGGACTGTGCCCTGGGGAACGCCACTTGTAACCGGTTTAGAGTCAGACCTAGCCCTGCAGCTCTCACCATGTGGGTTCTGTTTGTGAGCCAGTTGGCAACCCATCTTGTGACATAGGGGTTTATGTTCAGGCTGGTGAGCTTGTCTAGAATACCAAAATGGGGAATGGTGTTGAAGGCCTTTGCGAGGTCTAGGTAGGCTGTGTGTACCACCTTTCCCTCATCTATAGCCTTGGTAACTGTCTCAAAGACGTCCACCAGGTTTAGGAGGCATGATCTGCCCTTAACAAAGGTGAACTGGGTAGGGTCCAGTGTTTGGAGGTTCCCAATGTCTCTGTTAATGAGTTCCATGATGATGTGCTCCATAGCCTTGCAGACCAAGCTAGTCAGGCTTATAGGGCAATAGTTCCCAGGGTCTGTTGTGGCTCCACCTTTGTGGAGTGGAATAACTGTTGCTGTGTGCCACTCTATGGGTATGTAGCCTGTGCAGCGGCTGAGTTTAAACAGTGTGTTTAGGTGAGGGGTTAGTTCGACTTTGAGCTCATGTAGGACGCAGCCTGGGACACTGTCCAGTCCCATTGATGCTGTGTTTTTGGCTTTGCAGACGGCTGTTTTAAATTGAGTGTCTGTGATTTCAAGGGCTCTACATTCTTCTGGTATTGTTATAGGTCCTTTTGGGGGAGAGAGGGGGGGTGACGTTTGCACTGAACCTGTCTGCCATGATGTTGGCGATATCGGTTGGTTCAGTGTATTTTGTGCCATTCTGCACTAACTCTGAGCAGATCTGAGCATTGCCACTTAGATTCTTGACATAGCTAAAGAATGCCTTATGATTATCTTTGGAGTCCTTGGCAATTTTTCTTTCGAAGCTCGCCTTGGACGATTTTATGAGGGATCGTAATTTCTTGCTGATACTAATCAGGGATGTCTTCCCTTCTTGGGATTTTACTCTTTTCTGTACTAGTTTCCTCCTTCTATTGTATAGCTTGTTTATGACGGGTCCACCAGACTGGTTTGCTTTTCTTGGAAGAGTGAATCTTGGTTTTGCTTGGATAGCACAATCCATACATTCTTGAAGGTGCTAGTAGAATGCATTAGTAAAGGATTTTGTAGCTTGGACAGCATTATCCTTTAGCATGGGGGCTTTGAAACTTTCCACCTCGGTCTTAAGTAATGTGAAGTTTACTTTTGAAAAGTTTTTCATGGTGGTTTCCTTGTACGGGGGTGGGGGTGGAATGTGGATATCCAAAGTGATTTGTTTATGGTTAGATCTAACCAGCGAGGGGTTGACATCCGGTGTGGAACACCGGTCACCCATGTTGGTGATGACCAGGTCCAATATGTTGTCATCTCTGGTGGGAGTGTTGACCAGTTGATCCAGGGCATTTGAGTTTATAAATTCTACGAAATGCTGGGCAATAGAGTTAGTACTTGAGTAGTTCTCCCAGTTAATGTTTGGGTAATTGAAATCACCCAGTCTTAGGGTGTTTGGTAGGAACTTTGTTTCCCAGTGTTTCCAGAAATGCGGAATGGGGGTCCTGGGACATGGTGGGTGATCTGCAGCAAGCTACAATTTGAATTGCAGTTTTGGCCGTTTAGTTGCACGTGGATGATCTCTGAAGCATCATGCTGTGCCTCTAACCTGGAAGTGTGGGTATTCTTGATGAATATGGATACTCCCCCACCTTTTGTATTTCGGTCCGGGTTCTGTGGCCATAATGTATGGTATGAGTTGTAGCCTGGTAATGCTGGGGTGCTCTCTGGAGCCTTAAACCAGGTTTCTGTTACTGCACATATATCAATTTTCTCCATACTGAGGAGTGCCTCGAGTGTGTGCATTTTGAGGTTTAGACTTCTGGCATTGAGTAGCATTACCCTCAGATTTTTGTTACTTGTGCTATTTACGGTGGTGGGTTTGTCTTTTGAGCCTTGCCTAAAAAAGGCACTATGGGGGTGGCAAGAGCCTTGGCCAGTAATCAAAAGCCTAAGGGTGACAGGTGCAAGCTGTCTCTAGCGAAGCAGCGTGGCTTGTCAAGTATGTCATCCCAGGCTGACCGACACTGGATCCCCTTTGAATGACACCAGAAACTTAGCCAGTTGTTGAAATTGATCATTTTTTCTTTATACCGTGGTATCATTCTTGGTGAAGATAGGATGCTACTCAGGGTCAGGGTGATACTGGCCTGGGATACATGATCAGAGAGCTCTTCCATGTCTCTTTTCATGTAGTCCAGGGAGGTACGGCTCAGTTCATTCACACCAACATGGACAATGACAGAGTCGTATTTGTACTTGTTCTGGAGTGACCTGAGTGCTTGTGTTATGTGGCAGATCCTGGCACCTAACAGGCAGCTAACAGTAACCTTCTCCTTATTCAGCCTAGTGAGTGGGACGTCAGTGTGCCTGACTAGAGTCACCTATTACTAGTATGCTGGGTATGTTATTTTGCCTTAAGGGCTGTGATTGCATGGCACACTGGTTTTGTGAAGTATTTGTTTCATGGTTTGTGTTGAGGGGGTGGAGGTTGTTTGGATGTCTACTTTGGAGGTCTCTGTTGCTTTTGCAGATTTTTATTTAGAGCCTCTGAGTATGTTTTTGTGTATTTATGTGTATTTTTTGCCGGAGCTGGTTTAATGGGTCTGTGTGAGACTGGTGGTGTGATGCCAGTATTTCCCTTCTCCTCTTGACTGTCTGATCCAGTCTTGGGTTGAGAGAGCTTAGCCTCCAGTTTGGCTGTATAATTGCATCTCTCGCATGTATTAGTGTTTGGTGGTAGGAGGAGAGGGTTGTCTGTGTACATGAGGCAGTTGTAACATTGCCTCAAAATGCCCAGATTCACCAGTTGGACTGGAGAGTACACCTGAAACTGCCCTTTGGACATGCCTGGATAGGTACAGTGAACTGTTTTACTGAATGGCTGGTAAGGTCGAATAGAGAGCCTTGTCCTTCTGTACATTATAGGGGGGGGTCTAGTGCTAGGGTTTAGAAGTGCTTGCTATGAGTTTTGAGCAAGTGCTGGGCTGAGTAATGAATGGCTTGAGTGCTTAAGTTGAAAGTTTGTCTAGTTCCAAGGGAAAAATTGAAGAGGAGACTTTGTGGAGCCAGGAATAGTTACACCCTAGCTAACCGGCACTGCCCGGCGCACAAAGCCGGGCAAATGCGTTTTTTATAGCATGAAAATGAAAGAGAAATTAGCCTAAAATGGCCAGTCATCTATTAATTTCTGGGCTGAAACCACTCCTCCAGGGACATGTAGGTTACTCAAAGCTCCCCTCTCTCACAGGTGAACAGAGAAACTTCCTTATATCCAAGTAAGGTATGGGCAAATACAGAGATTTGTAACACAGCCCTGAATTCAGCACTAACCTGAAAACTGGACTATACTAGCTTAGAAAGGCAGGGAAACAAGTATATTTTTTTTAATTTTCTTTTTTCAGAAAATAAAGTAGATACAATAAAAAAACACTTTGAATGCACAGAAAAGGATACTTACTGTTATATATATATATCTCAGTTAAGAGTTGTAGTCAATGCCCCTAGTAATAAAGTAGGAAGAAACACAAATACAGTAAAAGCAGATGAATAAAGTGTAATTTATATATATATATATATATATATATATATATATATATATATATATATATATATATATATATATATATATATATATATATATATATATATATATATATTATGACATTGGTGATCAAGAAGAGGAGGATTAGTGTGAGGGCAGCACCAAAGATCAAATGGTGGAAATTGAAAAAGGGTAATTGTGAGATGATGTTCAGGGAAGAATTAAGACAGGCACTGGGTGGCAGTGAAGAGTTACCGAATAGCTGGGTAACTACAGCAGAGCTAGTAAGGGAGATGGCTAGAAAGGTGCTTGGTGTGACATCTGGAAAGAGGAAGGAGGTCAAGGAGACCTGGCGGTGAAATGAAGATGTACAGGAGAGTATACAGAGAAAGAGGGTGGTGAAGAAGAAGTGGGATTGTCAGAGAGATGATGAAAGTAGACGAGTATAAGGAGATGAGGTGCATGGCAAAGAGAGGTGGCGAAGGCTAAGGATAAGGCATATGAAGAGTTGTATAAAAGGTTGGACACTAAGGAGGGAGAAAAGGACCTGTACCAATTGTCTAGACAGAGGGACCGAGCTAGTAAAGATGTGCAGCAGGTAAAGGTGATAAAGGATAATGAGGGAAACATACTCACAAGTGAGGAGAGTGTGTTGAGCAGATGGAAAGAGTACTTTGAGGGGTTGATGAATGAAGAGCATTAGAGGGAGAGAAGGTTGGATAATGTGTGGATAGTGAATCATAAAGTGCATGTATTAGCAAGGAGGTAGTAAGGATAGCTATGAAGAGGATGAAGAACGGAAAGGCTGTTGGTCCCGATGACATACCTGTGGAAGCATGGAGGTGTTTAGGTGAAATGGCAGTGGAGTTTTTAACTAGATTGTTTAATGAAATCTTGGAAAGTGAGAGGATGCCTGAGGAATGGAGAAAAAGTGTTTTGGTACCAATTTTTAAGAATAAGGGTGATGTGCATAGCTGTAGTAACTACAGAGGGATTAAACTGATCAGTCACAGCATGAAGTTATGGGAAAGAGTAGTGGAAGCTAGGTTAAGAAGAGAGGTGATGATTAGTGATCAGCAGTATGGTTTCATGCCAGGAAAGAGCAGTACAGATGCGATGTTTGCTCTGAGAGTGTTGATGGAGAAGTACAGAGAAGGTCAGAAGGAGTTGCATTGTGTCTTTGTGGTTTTAGAGAAAGCATATGACAGGGTGCCTAGAGAGGAGTTGTGGTATTGTATGAGCAAGTCGGGAGTGTCAGAGAAGTATGTAAGAGTGGTACAGGATATGTACGAGGGTAGTGTGACAGCGGTGAGGTCTGCAATGGGAGTGACAGATGCGTTTAAGGTGGAGGTGGGATTACATCAAGGATCAGCTCTGAGTCCTTTCTTATTTGCAATGGTGATGGACAGGTTGACAGATGAGATCAGACAGGAGTCCCCATGGACTATGATGTTTGCAGATGACATTGTGATCTGTAGTGAGAGAAGGGAACAGGTGGAGGAGACCCTGGAGAGGTGTAGATATGCTCTAGAGAGAAGAGGAATGAAGGTCAGCAGAACTAAGACAGAATATATCTGTGTGAATGAGAGGGAGGATAGATGAATGGTGAGGATGCAGGGAGTAGAGGTGGTGAAGGTGAATGAGTTTAAGTACTTGGGATCAACAGTTCAGAGTAATGGTGAGTGTAGAAGAGAGGTGAAGAAGAGAGTACAGGTAGGATGGAGTGGGCGGAGAAGTGTGTCAGGAGTGATTTGTGACAGACGAGTACCAGTAAGAGAGAAAGGGAAGGTCTACAATAGGGTAGTGAGACCAGCTCTGTTATATGGGTTGGAGACAGTGGCATTGACAAAAAGGCAGGAGTCAGAGCTTGACGTGGCAGAGTTGAAGATGTTAAGATTTGCACTGGGTGTGACGAGGGTGGACAGGATTAGGAATAAGTATATTAGAGGGTCAGCCCAGGTTGGAAGGTTTGGAAACAAAGCCAGAGAGGCAAGATTACGTTGGTTTGGACTTGTGCTGAGGAGGGATGCAGAGTATATTGGGAAAAAGATGCTAAGGATGAAACTGCCTGGTAACAGGAAAAGAGGAAGGCCTAAGATAATGTGATGAGAGAGGACATGCAGGTAGTTGGTGTGACAGAGCAAGATGCAGAGGACAGGAAGAAATGGAAATAGTTGATCTGCTGTGGTGACCCCTAATGGGAGCAGCCAAAAGAAGAAGAAGATATATAAAGCAATAGAAAATTAACAAACTTGGCAAAACAATAAAAATGATTATTGAAAAAAAAGAAAATTAACAAACTGATTTAAACAAGTTACCCAATTAACCAGAAAAAAGCGCAAAACTGAGCCCTGTTCCAGCAGTCTTCAATCAGACAAGTTCTAACTGCACACTCCCGCTACTAGGGTGCAATGGAACCTTCTCCAAAAAAGATGGCCTGGATGAGTACTCAAGTTATACAAACAAAGCTAGATTCAGCAGGCCTAAATCTGGTCTTGTGCTACAGCAACAAGGCACACCAATTTCAGAAAGAAACCGTTCAGATAAGCATGCACAATAAGCCTGTGACCAGAAATTCCCAGCTCAGAAGGACAGAATCCAGCCTCTCCTCCCACAAGAGTGCAGACCACAAACCTTCTTAATGTAGAATAACTGGCCTGAAGCCCAAGTGCTTACACCAGAACTAATACACTTTTAGAATAGCAGACACTGAGCCTTCAATCAGCAATTCCCAGCTTAGAAGGATGTAAGCTATCTGTCCTGCCACAACAGTGCAGACCACAAACCTTCTTAATGTAAAACAACCGGTATGAAACCCAAGTGCTTAAACCAAAAGACCTAGAATAACAGTTACAATTTAAGCAGGCTACTACGAAGCAGTAATAAATGCAGCAGAATAAATAAAATCGAGTACTTTTAAGAAGAAGCAAAAGCAAAATAAAGTAGGAGGAAACACAACTACAGTAAAGGCAGATGAATAAAGTGCAATTTTTTTTTTTTTTTTTTTAGTAAAGTGCAAGGAGAGAGGAAGGAAGAACCTAAGTGGGTTGGCCTTCTCAAATCTTCTCTCTGTATTAAGTAGAGTGAACACTAGACTCAGAATAAGATCTCACTGTACTTGGTTAATGTGCAAATGAAATGGAATCAGGAGGAGTGTTCAAATACAGACTTACAGGAGGGGCATGCAATTCCAGAGCCACCAACACTAACACCAAAACAAGAACAGGAACGGTGGGTGGGGGCTAACTGCAGAGACACACACACACCACACACTGTTCAGTGAAACACAGTTAGGTACTGCAGAGAGAGACACAGCACACACTGTTCAGTGAAACAGACAGTTAGGTACAGAAAATGAAATACAGTAGTTTTAAAACTGTAAGTTTGTACTTAACTTCAGCTTCTAATGCAGGTGATTATAGCCAAGCAAGTCTCTCAGAAGTTGAGCATAAAATGATTTCTCAAACTTTTTGGCTAGCACTTAAATTACAGAGGAATCCCTCTAGGCTAATAGTTAAATATCAGATAACAAAGAAAAGTGTGAAGACCACCACCCCCTCTTATAGCAGAGAGACACACAGCACACACTGTTCAGTGAAACAGACAATTAGGACAGAAAATGAAATATAGTACTTTTAAAACTGCAAGTTTGTACTTAACTTCAGCTTCTAATGCAGGTGATTATAGCCAAGCAAGTCTCTCAGAAGTTGAGCATAACATGGGTTAGGTATAGCAAGGATTAAGGGAAGACAGAGGGAAGGGCAGTTGCACTGAGCTAGCTACAAGGTTTGGCTGATGCATGTTTCTATGGCTAAATAATTTTCCTTTTCTTAAATCCTCTAGAGTGTAAACTGGGCTTTCACCAAATAAACTACCCAACAACAGCTAGTAAAAAAGATGTGGTTTACACCCCACATTCCTTAAAGTTTGCATTTTTTTTCATTCCTTAGCCTTTGCCTAACATCTGTAATACCCTACTGTCCATGTATAAATTTCATTGGTACTTCCCTATTATAGCAGCCTTCACGAAATTGAAAATGGCCTTGGCAAAATCACTAGAGCAATTCTTACATATATTATGTATATTGTATTATGCATGCATTTGCAACTAATTAGGGGAATAAGTAAAATACAACAAATGATAAAAACAAATGTATTTGTTAATTTAATTGTTTTACTTATATTCATTTCTTGTATATAGCTTCAGGGGGCCGTAATTCTGCAATTGCTGTTGGTATAGCATTGAAAGCATTATCCTGTCCCATGTATTGCCACCACATGAACTCGGTGAGGTAGGAGTCAAGGTGATGGCGAGCCGTCCCCCATTATTTCTTATTCTGCCATTTTGTGGAGACCCATAATTGCTGTATTTTTTGTGTGTGAGCACCGGTAGTAGGATCAACAAAGTTCTACTTATGGTTTACTGTGAAATTATGGTATCCTGCTTTTTCCAGTTCCTGTGTATTATATGCTCGCCAGCAATCTGAATATATGGTGGAGCCCTCTTCCACATGGTCCTGGATTATTGCCATAAGTGTTCTTGCATCTCTATTCAGCACTTGAACGAGGAAAGAGTCATCACTTTCTCTGCAAATCCTGCCGAAAATCCACTGTTGTGGCAGAATCCTGCCAGCATTGTTATTACACTAGATGAAGAGACTGTCTCTATAATTTTACCTTGTCCATCTATTTGTCCTCCACATTATCTTATTAAGTACTCCGCACACACCTCCCTCATATAACTATTCCAGTCTATAGTCGTATTTTTGCAGATATTTAGCTGCCTGTCACACCATGTAATGGAAGTGAGTTTTTCTGCCCAACAATAAATGAAGAGCAACACTGTTACAAATGGTATTCTGGAACCATAAAACCAGTTCCCAACATGGATCCCTTTCTTTTATTTGCAAGTACTGACATTACATCTCCAAATGCTTTTATCACCAACATACAACTGCATATTGTGGCCATTTTCACATACTCTATAACAAGGTAAAATTCCTTTCTCCTTTAAAAATGCTACTGCATCTTTCTCAGTCATTGCTAAAGTAAATATTGTCAACATATTTCATGAACAGTTTTTTTTAAAATCACAGCCACAAAAGGGTTAATAAAACTGAAGTAATTGTTACAAACACGTTCTCCATGATGGTTGCTTTGGTAACCACATTTCATGATTAATCGCCCTGTTTACTCTTTACCTAACTATATCACCAAGGCCGCTATCCACAAGATCTCTATAATAAAGAAGTAACTTTTTATGACATACGAAAAACAGGCATTATCACACCCATTTTCTTCAATTAGTAACTAAAAATAACAATCTCTTCTACCTGGCCCATCAAAAAATATTAGAATTCTTTCACTCTACTCCTTTTGGTGTTCTTCCCTGAGATAGTCAACATTGATTCAAGAAAGACCTTAAAACACCAACTGCTCAAGTTCCTTTGGTATAAAATTCAGTAACCACTGGTTTCACAGCTCTCTGGTATTCTGTTCAAGAAGATTAAATTCTAGAATGCTGCCTATCTGTAGCATACCACATTTCTACATGAATAAGCCATGACTCTAAAGTTGGACAGTTACAGTTCTGCTTATACAAAAACTAATACTGCACCACCATGATACAATCTCCCTTAACACAAATTAGACCGTCCTGCTTAGGTCTGACCCTGTCTGCTTCACTTTATTACTCCAAAATAATTTTACTCCAGCTGGAATATAATTTACTTCCCAAAAAACTGCATCCAAAATAGAAAACAGTAAAGAAACAAAGATATGTTATGCTGTCAGTTCATTAGGTAAATAACCACCTAGCTGGCACATCAGTTCACTGCCTTAAACACACATATATGGTTAAGATGCTTAAGCACTTGGGAATCTTACTGAACCCTCTGCTAACCTTATCATCTCATGCAAGCATAACATGAGGAAAACAAGGCAAATAAAATGTCTTACCATATATCTAAATTTCTTTCACCAAAGGACGTGCAGTCTTAGAGAACAGCATGTTCATGCTGCAGTTACAGCACAGTTGGTAGTTATTGTAGTAGCATCATGCATAATGTATCCAGAGCTCCAATGCTTCAGAATAAAACAGGGATGGCCAGTTCACAAGGACAACATTCCAGACATTTCTGCAAACTGCTCAGAGTTCTTAAATGTTTTCCAGTCAGTGTTAAACCAAAATTAGAAGTTATGTACCTACCATAACGTTCCATGTTAGTTGTCTTCTCTCACCTTCTTTCTTGCTGGATGGGTTCGGAGCCGATCCTCGGCTACAACTCGGCACTTGCTAAGCTCGAGAGTCACTTTTACCAGCTCGAGGCAGCCCCATATCCCATGATGCAAGGCGGTAATTACCCAGATCTCGTTTGGTATCTAGAGGAAAAAACTGCCTATAAAAACTTTCCACTAAGGAAAGAGAAACACTAACCTAAAAAGGCTATAATGGAAACCAGGTAATCAAGTACAAGAACTACCTGGTGTCCAAGGAAGAAGAATCTTCCAAAGAAAAGGGGAGATCAAGGTCTGTCCAGGCTAGGGGGACAGGAGGGAGGGATGCAAGAAAGAAGGCGAGAGAAGACAACTAACATGGAACGTTATGGTAGGTACATAACTTCTAAATGTTAAGTTGTCAATCTCGCCTTCATTCTTGCTGGATGGGACCGCGTCCCTAGCACCTCTATCCTGGGTGGCTCAATGGAACAGACTCTTGAGAACAGTGGAACCAAAGCTTGCCCTGTCCCTGGAGGCCAAATCCAATTTGTAATGAGAAACGAAAGTATGAGGAGTGGCCCAAGTGGCTGCTGCACAAATAGTATCTAAGGGTAGTCTAGCCTGAAAGGCTGTAGAAGTGGCTAGACCTCTTGTGGAATGAGCTTTAGGTTTTGAGTTCAGCTGTTTGCCCCTAAGCTGATAAATGTCAGAAATGGTGGAAGATAGCCATCTAGATAAGGTCACTTTAGAAACAGGGAGACCTTTTCTATTTTCAGCATAAGACAGAAAGAGCTGATCGGACTTCCTAAATAGCTTTGTTCTGTCCAAGTAATACCTAAGTTGGCGATGAACATCTAGGTAATGCAATTTTTGTTCTGCCCTGTTAGAATAATTTGGAAAAAATACAGGGAGATCAATGGATTGGTTTAAATTTGTCTTAGAAGCAATCTTGGGCAAAAAGGATGGGTTGGTTCTCAAGGATACTCTGTCTTTGTGGAAGACCAAATAAGGGGGACGAACACAGAAGGCATGAAGTTCAGACACTCTTCTAGCCGAGGTAATAGCGACTAGAAAAAGTGTCTTCCAAGAAAGAAACTTTAATGAACATGAAGCAGCCGGTTCGAAAGGGGGAAGTATCAAGGATGTCAGCACTAAATTTAAGTCCCACTGTGGTGGAGGATCTCTAACAGGGGGTTTAAGAAGGAACACTCCTTTGAGAAAAGCTTTACAAAGTTTGTGGGACATAATGTTGTGGTCTGCAAAGCCAACATGGAAGTTCGAGATTGCAGCCAACTGAACTTTGACTGTGGAAGACGAAGAACCTGAGTGAAAGATTTCCAAGAAATCCAAGACCGACTGAATAGGGGCAGTAAAGGGGTCTATGTTCTTAGATTTTGCCCAAAAAGAGAAGCGTTTCCACTTGCTAGAATAAATCCTCCTGGTAGAGGACTTAAGAGAAGCTACTATGATATCTCTAACGGGGTTAGAGATCATAGGAAGCCTGGCTAAGGAAGGAAGTGGAGCAACCAAGCTGTGAGGTTGAGGGAAGGAACGGACCGGTGCAGTTGACCCGACTGGTGGGTCAGAAGATCTGGAACTGGGTCCAGATGCCAAGGCCACACCAAAAGATGGCGATGAAGGAATGGGAACCAAATTTGTCGAGGCCAGTAAGGGGCAATGAGAATCATTTTGGCTCTCAAGATGGTAGCTTTCTGGAGTACTTGTGGTATCAAAGGAAAGGGAGGAAAGGCATAAAGAAGTCCCCGGGGCCAATCTTGGGTAAGAGCGTCTCTGGGGGGATGGCTCGGAAGTGGGAAGAGAGAGAAGAAGCCTGGGCATTTGCTGTTTTGGGGTGTAGCAAAAAGATCGCAGCATGGGCGGCCCCACTTCTGAAAAATCTCTTCCACTATGGATTGCTTGAGAGACCACTCGTGAGGCATGAGCATAGCTCTGCTCAATCTGTCCGCTATTATGTTGGTTTTCCCAGGGATATGCATTGCTACCAGAAACCGATGAGAGGAGATCGCCCATTGCCAAAGTCTGAGAGCATCTTGACACAAGGGATAGGACTTGGTTCCGCCCTGCTTGTTGATGTACCACACCACGGACATGTTGTCCGTGTGAACTGCAATAGTTCCTAAGGGAAGAAAGTCGTTGAGGGCTTGCAACGTTAAAAGCACTGCTCTCATCTCTAGGACATTTATGTGCAGGTGGTATTCGAACAGTTGCCACGTGCCATGAACCATCCTGCCCTGATAATGCCCCCCCACCCGATCAGGGAGGCATCCGAAGTGACCGTGGCTACCGGGGCCCGGGGGAACAAATGGTCTGCCCTGATGGACTAGAGGAGAGGAAATACACCAGGATAGATGGTCCTTGCAGGTCTGTGTCACTAGGATCTTGTGGCGCATGGGAAGCTGCTGGAAAGACCATTGTGTGAACAACATCCATTGTAGAAGACGCATGTAAAAACGGGCCAGAGGAAGGAGTGTGATGGCAGAAGCCATGAGGCCCAACACTTTCAAAACCAGCCTGGCTTGTACCTTTTTGCTGGCAAGGATGATCCGAATGTGGTTTTGGATATCTAGGATTCTCTGACTTGTTAGGTTTGCTGACATCCGAGTAGTGTCTAGATTTGCGCCTATAAAGGTAATAGATTGGCAGGGCGATAAGGAGGACTTTTCGAAGTTTACCGAAATTCCCAATTGACTGCAGAGACGTAGGGTGTAGTCTCTGGCTCGGATGAGTTGATGCCTGGTGGTGGCTGAGAGGAGCCAGTCGTCGAGATACGGAAACACCTGGAATCCTAGACGTCTCAGGTGAGCCGTGACCACTGCCATGCATTTGGTGAACACTCTGGGGGCTGTGGTGAGACCAAAGGGCAGGGCTCTGAATTGAAAATGACTGGTCCCCAGCCGAAAGCGGAGAAACCTTCTGGAGCATCTGTGGATTTTTATGTGATAGTACGCATCCTGAAGGTCTATAGAGCACATCCAGTTGTCTTTGCCCAGAAAGGGCAAAATCGATTGAAGTGTGACCATCCGAAATCTCGTCTTTTTGACAGACTTGTTTAGTCTGCTGAGGTCTAATATTGGTCTCCAGTCTCCCATCTTTTTGGGGACCAAAAAGAACCTTGAGTAGATTCCGGACTCTAATTGATCTTTTGGTACTGCCTGGATGGCTCTTTTCCTTAGAAGATTTGACATCTCTAATCTTGCTATTTCCCTTAGACCGGGTGGTACGTCTGGAAGGGAACCTTTTTGAGGGAAGGGGCTTTCCTCGAAAGGAATTTTGTAACCCTCGGATATGATCGACTGTACCCATTTGTCTTGAGAAAGGGAAAGCCAGGCCTCTGGGTACAGCGACAATCTTCCCCCGACTGCCTCCAAGGGTGGGCAGTCAGGCAACACCTCAGGGATGCTGGAAGGGCTTGTCAGAGAGAGGCTCTCTGGAGCCCTGGTTCTGCGGACCCCCTCTGCCCCTAGGGCGGTGTCTGTTATTATTACCCCCTCTGCCTCTGGGGGTAAACTGACCACGTGCGTCAGGTGTGACTCCTTGTGATTTCTGGAACCACATTTTCCCTCCCTTCTGACCTTTGGGGTAAGGTCTAGAAGGAGTGGAGAAACGGACTCCTACGGCAGAAAGAGTCTTGCCGTCTTGCTCACACCTGGTCAACGTGTCCTTCACCTGAGGGCCAAACAAAGTTGACCCATCAACGGGAGAGTTTGTGAAGGACGCCTTAAAAGGGTCTGCAAAATTACAGAGCCACATCCAGGACTGGCGTCTGAGAGCCACTCCTGTGCCTGCAGCTCTACTCACCCCATCGGCTGCATAAGAAATGAGCCGCATGGAGGAGTTGGTTATGGAGTTAAGGATTCCCAGCTGAGAGGCAATCTTTTCCTGAGCCCCTGCTGCTGAAGGATCCTGCACTACTTCACCTAATTCTTTAAGGATGTCCCTTTGAAGTCTGGTGAAATGACATAAATAATTCAGCGAACGCATAGCAAAGGTCGCTGAGGAAAACATCTGCTTACCATACCTGTCCATAGTCCTGGATTCTTTGTTAGGAGGATGGACTAGTACAGAAGGATCTGCAAGTTCCTTCTTAGTGGCGGCCGCCACCACCATGGCATCAACTGGGACACCTTTAGTAAGAAACTGCTTTTCTGCGGGGGCCGTAATAAATTTTGAAGGTTTCCTAGGGACTGGTTCCACTGAATCAGGAGATGCCCACGCCTTTCGAGCTATAACCTCCATGAGAGGGTCGAAAGGCGGAGACACCCAGGAGGTGGAGGGTCGAGATCCAAACGCCTCCAGGTATACCGATTCATCCTCGGAGGGGTTAATGGAGGGCCAGTTCCCCCTCTGTTTCAGGAGCTCAAGGATGTCTGAAAAGGAGACATCCTCAGAGGGGGATCTTGGGGACCCCTCCGACTCATCTAAATCAGTATCCGAGGTTGTAGACTCAGGGGAGTCTAAATGCTTCCTCTTGCAAGTCCTCTTACGCGGGGGTTCACCTGAAGGATCAGGAGAAACCTCGGAAGAGGAAGTTCTTCCCAATGGGGAGACCTGGGGTGAAGGATCTCTGGATCTGGGAGCAAGAGAACGGGAAGAGGCATCTACAGGCACCGTAGAGGGAGGAGCTAAAGGAACCGACTGCTGGCTAAGCTCTGGGGCTAGCACACTCCTCATCACCTCGAAGGCTTCCCTCCCAGGGAGGGCCGGGAGATCCCGCTCCGAAGAAGCAGGGATTCCCGGTCCCACCGAAAGGGAAGGCTCCGAAGCAGATGTCGGGGCCGAGCTCACCAAGGCCGAAGCCCCGAGAGGGAGAACGGGGTCGGACAAGGGTCCGATGCCACTCGCCCCCTCGGAACCGACCAGGGAAGCCCGACGCCTGGATCCCTCCAAGGAAGGTCTCAAGGAGGAGATAGGAGTCGAGGACGACGGAGCCGAAAGGTGTGGCATCGGCTCCGAAGCAGCAACAGTCACGGTACCAATAATCTCTGGCTCCGAGCTCTGTAGGAGAGTCGAAGGAGGAATTTCAGGGGGATGTAGAATAGCTGACGTCTGATGAGATGGGCTATGGAGCATCTGGGCTAGTGCCTGTGACTTTAATAGCCTACTTACCACTCTCTCTAAATCGTGGTCTGAAAGCCTGGAAGACCTCGATAATCGGCTCCGATGGCTCCGCTCCGAAAGCAAGGGAGAGGCTGGAGCCGAGTGAATAGATTCCAAAGAAGGAGATCTAGACCTCTTTTTGGATGGAGCCATCGGAGCCGAAGAACGTTCAGCTCCAGGCAGAGCTGACAACTTGTCGGCTCCAAGAGGAGACAAAGATATCTCGGCTCCAGCCGGAGCCGAGACCTGCTTCAACGCAGGGGTGTCGGAGCTGGACGGAGCCGACACCGGTGCCAAAGCCAAGGTATCGGTGCCGATGATGATCGGCGCCGACATAGGGGCCTCCAACAAGGAAGGATCGGCTCTGGACGGAGCTGATGTCGACTCCGGTGGAGTCGGAACCAAGACCACAGACTTGGACACCGAAGCCTGGGTCTTGGAAGGTTTAGAGGACTTCCCGGAGCCGAGTTTAGCCGGGGAGCTCTCTGGTTTAAGTAGACCCCTAAGGATCAACTTATTCCTACGTTCCTGCAGGACTGTCTGGCTAAAAGAATGACATATAGCACAGGAGCCCTGCAGGTGTAGGGGTCCCAGGCAATAAATACAAGAAGTGTGACCGTCTGTCAGAGACATCTTCTGACAGCACGAGTCACACTTCTTGAAACCTGAGACCCTGGTATCTTTAGACATATCTCGGTGTTTAAAAACTCACACACACCAAACAGTCCAACCAAAACACTAACACTAAAAAATATTAAACACAACTAACAAAAATTAGTTATTAATTATAGAGACACAACACACACACCAAAGGGAAATCCTGACAGGAACTGTGAGGGTGGGAAAGGCCTAAGGTCCGAAAAAAACTAAACTAAGGGAACTAGGTGAAAAAGGGGTATGGAGCTAAGTGAATACACTGAGGTTTAGAAAGAAGACTAAAAGGACCAAATTAGGTTTTTAAAGGCTTAAACCTGACCAAAAGCTAGAAAAATATCACTTACCAGGAGCTGGTAAAAAGGATGACCTCATTAGCGAAGCGGTAAACGAGATCTGGGTAATTACCGCCTTGCATCATGGGATATGGGGCTGCCTCGAGCTGGTAAAAGTGACTCTCGAGCTTATCAAGTGCCGAGTCGGAGCCGAGGATCGGCTCCAAACCCATCCAGCAAGAATGAAGGCGAGATTGACAACTTAACTTCTAACTCTTTCTGTTTTCATCATCCATCTTTTGAGCAGCTACATTACCTTGGTGTGACAGAACAAAAATGTGGGGTGGAGATGGAATTGTGGAGTAGCTAGTGGATGCCACATCTCTTACAAAGGTGAGTGGAGAAATAATAAGCCAGTACCAGTATGAGATGTAAAACTGATTTCACTTGAAAGACTGCTTCAGGAGTTTTTCTTGAAAAAACTACGGAAATTATGTACCCTCTGATCTGTGCTGTTTACATGAAGTGTTCTGCAAATCCATTATGAAATGTATATTCCTATTATGGAATTCCAGATAGGAATTATCTGATGTAAAGACATAACACTGGTAGAGCTCCCTACATCTTAAATGAGCATGTCATTGACTCTAGAATAATCCAGCTCTAAAAAACAAACACTTTGATAGATAGCAGAAAGGACTGGCCTCCATGTGTCACATATTCAGTCTTCTGAGGTGCTACATCTCCTCAATGATCTTGGCAGTTGATAAGAATTGTCTGTGCAGAAATGTGATATAGTAAACAGATCCACTTATACCTGACCTGAAGAACCTGCAAACCTTCTTGTCAGTGGAGTACGTAAGACCAACATTCACAAATTAATCATTTGCTGCACTGTTACTACTTTCCATTTTTATTCTGTCACACAAGACTGCTATTTGATGAATTAAGGGATTCACTTCAGTGATAGTCCAGGAATTCCATTCACCTTCTTTTAAAATGACACCTGCAGATGTACTGTGTGGCAGACTGAATAGAGAAATGAAAACACTATACCACACAGACCTGAGATGGCCTCAGCAAATATCCAGTCTACCCAGTGAGTGCAGAATGTAAAGTCTGTGTTACTCCACATTTGAAGCATAATACTAGCCAGAATAGCCTGCCACATTTCAAAGATCCATTTTTTTTTTGAATTTTTAGATATTGAATGGTAATATTCATCTGAAAACATGTTGCTGCTGTCCAGCCACTGGTCAGTAAGTCTGGGGCAGGATACCCTGCATTGACAAGACTGAACTGCTGCAAGCCTTTGTATGAACTGCGTTCTCAGAAGGGTCCTAAACAAAAGGATACTGACTGAAATTAAACAAATGTCATATGACATTTATTGGCCACATTCCTGCTTAACATATTTTCTGAAAGCATAAAGCTGACTTTCAAAGATTCAGATGATGATGATGATGATGCTACAAGTTAGGCTGACAGAGGCAGAGAGTGAAGGACAAGCGAAGGCTGTTGTTTCTCATGCACTAATTTTGCTTAACTAAGTGGTGACTAAAAACATGAAGTATTATTGGCTGGGAGACCTCAATTGCAACTGAGCGCCGTAAATTCCTACATTTTACCAAAGGCTCTTCATCCCCTTTACTACTTTCTATTTTGCTGAAGTATGCCTCAGTCATGCTGACAACTTAGAGAATTTTTTTTCTTGTGTCTATAAAAGTCATTATCTATAAAATGTATCAGTCCATGCATTGCTTTTACTACCTGCATTAACCAATTCAAGACCATGGAAAGATACAGCCTATCCTGACAAGCAACAAACACAGGGCAAGATATAAATCTTGTAATGATTTTGAGGTTCTCTTTCATAATGTCAGGAGAATACAGTCTATATACTATAGAGAGCATATGTTTCTTCTTTAAAGTTAAGAAAATGACTGTATCTCAAATGACTGGACGTTGTTTTGTACTTACCAAGACTGATTTACTTGTAATATTTAAAATGACAGAAAATGTCACTTTTTAAGAAATAAATATGATTCTAGTTCTGATGCTATATCAAAACGATGCATGTATGCTTTCAGTTTAGTATAGTGCGTATTATATGAATATATTTGTTACACAATGTACTGCTGCTTACATAGGCCTTCTGATGGTCCCTACAAATAAAGAAATACACATCTGAAACATTTTAATATTTTGTAGCAAAATTCTCAGGCAAAGCTGTAATGATTTTAACAATCATGTAACGAAAATGAGTATAATCTAGATCAGTTTGTGAATATAGGTACAAAGATGAATATATACCTATATCTTCCTGATATTTGTGGAATTTCATATGTATTTATATTATGAGTGATTTAGCATATTTACATTGTTAGAAAATGACATTTCTACAGACAGATGTTAGTCCTAAAGTAAAGTCATCTCAATGTGGATATGTTTAGGCAACTAAATTAATAATTAGGCAACCTTTTTCATAAAATGCATATTATTGTATAAGAAGGAAAAGCACCACACCCGTCAAATAAAGCCACATGTACCACTCAAAAAAAAAAAACAAAACATAAAAATCCTACTTGGCTGCAAGAAAGGCACACAGAACACTATGTAATCAACTAAAACTGTTCATATTTAATAAAGACAGTTAAAATACACTGTAAAAACTTAATACACAAATGCCACCTTTCAGACAAAAATCTAATGCCAGTCATTTATCAAGCATCAGGAGCAATAATCAGTTACATATCGGACTAAGTAATAAACATAAATAGTGGCACGACTTTCAAATGCCAGTCACTATTGAAGTGATATTGTATGAATTAAAGGTTGTCATGAAGACGCATACAATTGCTAAAGAACAAAGAAGAGACGCATGGTTTTGTTAATACTTCATATTTTTGTGTATTCAATTAGTACTTAACTGTTATAGGTTTATTTAGCTCTTCACCATAATACTGTTCAGACACAATTGCCAACAAGAATCAGACAGTAATAATTAATTTTTAAATGCTCCACCACTTATCTTTGGAAAAATACTTGTAGCACCTTGAAGAATTTGTTGTACTTCTCTATGATATCTGGACAAAACATTACTCTGGTGTCCCCTTCTTACATCAGTTAAGTACCCTTTAATGTGAAGCTACAGTGGTTGTTCAGTTTTGTCAAGATTAAATCAGACAAAACAAATTCCTGAACATTCACAAGTATTTAGACTGGAAAGATCTTTCCCTTTTGGTGGGATATATAGAAATATTACGAACTTGAATATTGTCACATAAGTCACAGCTGTTACATATAAAAAGATCTATTTTCAGTTTCCTTTCTTTTTTATTTCCTTTTCAGTTCCCATTCAAGTACTTTTTTTTAGTTTTCCATCCTTCTTTAGGCGAATGATGATGCTGAAGAATATTATTGCTAATGTCTCTGCTAGCAAATGAAACGTCCCATTTTTAACCATTTCTTCAATCTGTACACTGATTGCATCATAACATGTTGTGAGCCCTGGAAACCTGTCTGATGTCCTTTCGTCCACTTCTGTTGTGCGTTGCTCCTGCCTATAATTAATAAGCTGCTTTAAAATACCACTGTCTGCAGCTGTGGGCATCACAATGAATGTTTTTCTAATAAATATCCAGGTAATTCTCTTCATTTTACTTCATAGGTTTATAGGTTGGTACTAGGCTATCAGCCCTAGGGCCTATACAAGCCTAGCCATAACAATTCCCTGGCTATTTCTTCCCACACTATTTACTTCCCTGGACCCCTGTCTAGCAGGGCAACTGACGTGATCCCTGGGGTGAATTTCCTTTCTCCCATCCAATCGTCAAGGTTCCTTTTGAAGAGGGCCAAAGAGGGACTCTGCTTGACATGTATGGGCAATCTATTCCAGAGTCTGGGGAGTCTCTGGGTCAGGAACGTATCCCTCCAGCATGTTTTGTTTATTGTGATGACAAGGTTTAGATCCCTGGAGCATGTGGCTCTGAGGGATTGGGATTTCTTTAAGTGTAGCATGTCCAGCAGCTCTGGGTTTGACATGGCCTTGTATGTTAAGCAGAGATCGCCTCTGAGTAGATGATATGCGACAGAGTATAGCTTGCATTTTTCATGAATAAACACTTCATTTCTAAATATTGGTTCAGCAGTGTTCTGACAATTTTCATAAACTGCTTTTTTGGTGTGTTTCACTTAATGAATTGAGGGTGGCTACTCTTTTACTACAAGAAATTGTTAACATTAACAGGTTAAACATTTTACTAGCCAAGGTATTTGTATTTGTATTAGAATTTCTACACGAAAATATATATTTATAAAGTTAATTTCATAATAATTGATAAGTAAAATCAAATTTGGATGGTGTCTCCAACTAATAAAATTATAGCAGTCATACTCACTTTAAAATCATTCAAATGAAATAAAGACTGTAATCTTTAAAAGCAAAGTAAGAACAAGGGTAACTTGGTGTATTAGAAGTGTCGATCGCAGTACTCTAACTGCAAATAATAATCATCTCACAAGATAAAAATATTCTTTGAAATAAAATCTGCTAATGTCACAAGTAATTCATAATGGAATCTTAATACAAAGTGAATTTATTCAATATCTATTTCAGTCCTTCCAGGTCTTCTTGGTGGTCAGTACTGTTGCAATGGTCATTTATGTTGATGGGCATGAAAAAGTCACCTTGTATCATTTCATATGTACTTAGCTTAGAAAGAACATTGTTGTTGTTTGTCTTTCGGCTTTTCCTGGTAAGGGGTCGCCACAGCGGAACTCCAGTCCGCTAATAATTGGCAGCAGATTTTTACAAAACGCCGACATGCTAGCTCGACGCACAACCTTCAATGAAGGCACACCCATTTACACATGTATGCCTTTCGAACGCTACCCAGCCACGGGGAGAACATGCAGACTCCACACAGAAGGCACTCCCAAGCCCAGCCGAGAATCGAACGGAAGAACCTCTTGCTGTGCAGTGACAATGCTACCGCCGTACCACCACGGCAGCTTAGAAAGAACATTACCAGAGTTTAAAATAAACCCTTTTATTTTCTTTAATTGTGACTTTAATATGTTGTCTCAGATGCTGGAAAATACTTCTGTTTTGTAGCCAAGATAGTAGGTTGCTTAGGTTATTGATTTTCTTAAGTGCTTTCAGTACTCCATAAAATAGATGGCATGTAAAAAATATTAAATGGAAATACCTGCATAATCCCTCTAAAATGTTTTCATTATGTAATGAATTTTCCAATAACTCAACATATGTTTGCATGTCTTTTTTTAAAATAGTCACCATTAATTTACTTGTATGTCTCACTGTCTTCAAAAACAGACCTAATCCCTTCATTTTATAGTGGTTTTGTTGTGATAACTGTCACATCCTCCAATCATCATGTCAGCTTTTATAATAACAAGGTTTATAGGTGCATAGGTTCATAGGAGGTTACTAGGCTATTGGCCCTGAGGCCCTTATAAGCCTAGCTAACAGTTTAGCCCATGTTTAGACAAGTCAGCACCCAAAGCCCCTGTCCAGCAGGGACACAGGTGGAATCCCAGGGGTGTATTTTCTGTTTCTCATCCAGTTATCCAAGTTCCGCTTAAAAACTGAGGTACTCTGCTTGACGTGGAAAGTGAGTCTATTCCACAGATGGGGGAGTCTCTGGGACACAAATCTGTCCCACCAACAAGTTCTGTTGATGTCACAGTCCAGGTTGAGGTCACACGTATGGGTTGTTCAAGTGGAGCTTGACTTGCAGATATGCAGCAGTCCCATCAAGGTGGGGTCTGAGATTGCTTTATATGCCAAACAGAGGTCACCCCTGAGGAGTCTGTATGAGACTGAGTAGAGGGATAGGGCTTTTAGCCTATCTATATAGGGTAGATGTTTGAGGCCCTGGATTATCCTGGCCAGGACCCTCTGTGGTCTTTCCAGCTGCTGCAAGTGCTTTGCGCGGTACATGCCGAAAGGGATGTCTTCCACATCTAAGGCTTTAAGGCTTCTCTTACATATGGCAGTCTTGCTTTTCAATGAAATTTAATCTCTGGAATCATACTTCCCTGATCCCTTGTTGTGTCTTTCGGCTTTTCCCGGTTAGGGGTCACCACAGCAGAACTCCGGTTCGCTAATGATTGGCAGTAGATTTTTACGTGCTGAGTTGCCAGCTCTGACGCACAGCCTTCAACGAAGGTACGCCCATTCACGCATGTCTCCACACAGAAGACAGTCTAGCTGAGAATCGAACAGGACAGCGTCTTACTGTGAGGCGACAACGCTACCGCAGCACCACCACCGCAGTTACTTCCCTAATCCCTACTTCTTAAAATGTCAGTTTATGGGCTCATTTAACATTATATTGTAGCACATCAAGACCAGGCCTGGGGGAGCTGTTTTTCATTATTTTTGTTTTAGAACTTCTTCCCATGTTTGAACATCCACAGACTGTAGTGTTAGAATATATAAAATATAAAATAAGGGCGGGAATGGAGGGCACAGCTTGGCACAGCGACTGTCACCCACAGTTTCTACAAAGTATGCTCAGAGCTAGGTGGAACTCAGTTAACAAAATTATGAGACCTGGCTTGCTATAACCCTAATGTAAACAGAAACTTGGATTTTTTTTTCTTTGACACAGCAAGGTGCAATGTTATTGCTGAGAAACTCTCTGCTGGATATGCATTCTAATGAATCAGAAATTACACAAGGAGGCCTGTATGAATTAAGTGTTGAGCCTTGTCTAGAGAATAAACTTCCCAGTAAGCCATATTGAAAGCTAAAAGCACTAAGACTTTGGATAAAGGTAGTTGCACTACATGTATTTAAAATATTTTTAAAAGGAATCTACATATTGTTTTCTTTTTGTTGATTACAAGTAACACATACATGCTTTGACATGGATACTACATGCTAGTATGACAACAATAATATACAATAATGTTTCCTTTAGTGTTTACTTGAAATATTGTGATATTACTGTTTATGCAATTATGATGGGATGAATGAGACTCTCCAGTGCATATTATAGACAGCATGTTCTAATGACTAAATTATCAAAAAACAGCAGTGCTAATTATGTTTCAGTTTATTAAAGCTGCACAAACTATATGCTATAATTTGGGTTAGTGGTTGAAAAGCTGCAGCTTTCCCATATCTCTGAATGAACTCCTTCCACAAAAAACAGCTTTCTTCCCATAATAGATTTTAACAGTATAAACTTGTGACAAGGATAATATTTCCATCTAGCTTAAACTTTGGTTGTGAAAAAACAACTAGACTATATGTGTCAAGTGCTAAATCATAAAAAAGATTTACTGTTGCCATGATCTTTGTTTCACATTTTACAGGAAGCTGCAAGTGCTCCTACTAAGCACTGTTAATATCTGGAAGCTTTATAGCACAAACTCATTTTTGTCCAAATGCTCACTTTTCCATATTATTATAAAAATGCAGCCATAATCTTATTAAATTCAGTTCTGTTGCTGTTTTTATTAAAGACATTTATTTGTATAAGTCCAGTGAAAATATGTTTCTAATGCTTTGTGTCTTCCTGGTTAGTGACATGCTATCTACTGCAACCAGATTCTTGTTTCTTGTGTGGGATGTAGATATGATTGGTCCTCCCTACTCTAATGTAGGTAACTGTAACTCTGTTCTCCTGAGTTTAATTTGACCAGATCTTTTGTGTTTCTAACACCATGATGGGAATGGACCACAGTCCAAAGTAAGGGTATAATTAAAGTTCATGAAATTTGTATTGTTTCAATCTTTGATGTTAGTCAAAAGTGCTTTTTGCAGCTCCCGCAATGTGCCCAAAATTGATTCCTCCTGAAATTCATATGTAGTTACATTTATTGCTAGCATATCTAAATATGATTGTAGATTTTTTTTATTAGACCCATTGCTCCCACTACTATTGTAACTGTCTGGGTATTCTTCTTCAGCATTGCTCTAATTTCTGCCTGCAAATCCTGATATTTTATGACTTTGTGTCTCTCTGTATGGGAGAAACTGCAATCGCTTGGTGTAGCAATTTTTATGATCAATACTTCTTTTGTCTTTTTTTCATGGATTACTGTATCTGGTTTTCTTGCATCTATTTTTGAACCAACAGGTATGTAGTCCACTGTCCTGGGATGACATTATTAACCTTTCATCCTTTGGTTTCAACACATCTCTCCTTAACCATTTCTGCATCAAACCCTGATCAATATGGGGTTGTTCTAAGAAATCTCTATATTTGCCACATATTTATAGCTTTTCCACATTTCTTTCTTTCTCATCTGATCCTTCTCCGTATATTCTTTCTTTTGTTTTCTGGCACATTCAGCTGCTATTTGATTTTTGTCTACTTCTGGTTTCATTTTCATTCCTGCTTGCCACATGAATGCTTATGCTAAACTAAGCAGAGATATCATCTTAGACTTCCTCTCCTCATGTTGTAAAACATTCAGTGTGATTGGATCTGATGAGGTAAGCAGATATTTATGTAGTCCCATGACTGCAGATCTGTATATGTAATCAATTTTGAGGATGCCCATCCCTCCTTCAGATCGTGGAATATATAATCTTGATATACAATGATTTTTCTATAACATTTGATAAGCGTGAGCATTTTTTTCTTGTTTTTCTTTCCTTCTGATCTAATACTTTTTGGGGCCAGTCAATCACACCACAACTGTAAGGTAAAACAGGAAGAGTAAATTGGTTTATAGCCTGGACTTTATTCCTAGATGTCAGGGCCATTTACAATATAGGTTTTAGTCTTAAGTATTCTTTACTAAGTTTTATTCACATTTGTTTATGTTTTATTGCTGATCCCTCTTCAATTCCTAAATATTTATACAATACTTCCTGCTCGAGTTCCTTTATATCACATTCCTGCCTAGACTGATACTTTCTTGGTGCTGCAACTTTCCTGCTTTAAACATTGTTTTTGCATATTTATCAAGACCAGAGGTCATTCTTAAATCATCTGAAAAGTTTTAACCAGTTGCAGCTGTGCTGTCAACTCCTCATCTGATGAACTGTACAGTTTTAAGTCATCTACAAAAAGTAGATGAAAAATCTTTAAGTAAGTTTGCTTTCTGGGAGCCAAATTGTAACTAAGACACCATCTATTAAGTAAACTGCTTAATGCATTAAGGGCAAGAGAAAACAGAGGTGATAAAGGATCATCCCAGAATGTCCCCTTTTAAATTGTTATCCTTGGGATAATAATTTGCCATTTCACATGGTTTAATTGCAAAGTGGTCTGCTGCTGTTTTATGGTCACTGTAATGTAACTGATTAATGTAGGGTGTATCCCATACATCCGTAAGCACTCTATCCATGAATGTGGGATGCTGTTAAATGCTTTTTTGTAGTCTATCCATACCATACTTAGACTCTTCCCCCTCTTCCCCATTTACAATTCTCCATTATGGTTTTATTTAGCAGCAAATGATCCTTTGTTCCATTTGACTTTTTTGTGTTACTCTTTTCTTCTATTGCCATACTTGAGTTTTCTTCTAAATGACTATAAACTCTGTCTGCATTAATTCCGATACACAGTCTGTACATTGTTAGAAGACAAGTTATTGGTGTATAGTTTTTAGAATGCCTTACAGGTTCCCTTTTAAGGAGGAATATCATTTTTTCATGTTAACCAGACTGATGTCTGTTCAAGATGCTCGTATAAATAGTGCTTACTCAGGGCTAAATCTTTGTGTGATGTTAATACTTTTAGCCAGAAGTTAGGTACTGCATCTGTGCCTGGTGTTTTGCAGTTAGGAGCTTTTTATAATTTTGTTTCAGTTTGTCTGACTATTACTTCATCCCATTTCATATCTGGACATTTGAAATCCTTACTGTTTCTTTTAATTTTTCTATCCATTCAGCATCTTTGTTATGTTCCATAAGTACTCTGTGTACCTGTAGAGTTTCAGCCTCCTAGCTTTCCTCTCTTGGAGAGGGGTCTTCATAAATATTTATTCAAATTATGTCTATTTCTTCTTTTTTTTGAGGGTGTGTCTATTCCTTTTGCTTTTGTTCCCAGTTGTCTATAAATTAATGGATGAACTGCTTATTTTGTACTTTTGCTTTATATTTATCTGCATATCTTCTAAGTTTTTTTTCTGCCTGAGCCAATATTTTTAATTTATTATTTGCAATTGTGTATGATACATCCAGGTCTGTTCTGCTACTATTCATTGCTGTTATCACATCTATCTTTCTCAGTATTTTTGTTGATCTGCTCCCTCTTCTATATTATTCTAAATATATCACTTCTTGTCTTATTTGCATTATAGGTTTTTTTCGATACTTGCATGATCGTATTTTATTTCTTCCCTTCCTTTCCCTTAGTACTGTATATTTTTGTGGTAAAACGTTATCTATTAGTTTAGCTGCACAGTAATATATCATATTTATTTTTGTTATATCACATGAATGTAATAGTTTTGATTGTTGTGCTCATCTGTTTTATCAGACTTCTAACTTTTTGATATTTATTTACTTTCTGCAATATGTTTCTTTCATCAATCCTAATTTGTCTATCCATCTCTATTAAATCAAGTAACTCTTCCCTTAGATAATTTTCTGCTAAACTGAGGGAACATTCTTCGGTCTCTGTTTCCTGTGGGCATTCTACAGAAAGTTCTAGAACTTCTTAATTTGACATATACTTTTCAGCTGCATCCTGCATCAACTGTTGCTACTTCTTCCTATGAGACCTCAATGGCTCATCACTTCACAACATGGTCTCTGTCAAAATTGCCACTGTATCCTGCTCATTTCCTTGTTGTGCAACTCCAACTGAACTTTTGTTCTGGTTTCCTACTGAAGGCTCCAGAGTATCTTCATGTGGTAAGTGATCAGATGCTTCCTGTTCCACCTGTTTCTACTTAATTTGGGGACTCACTGTTCCATCATGCTGTGACATTACCTGAGTTGGACACACTACACTAAATCCTTCACTTTGCAAGTAATCCATAACTTCAGTTTCTAGTTCTTAAATTTTTGCATTACTAATCCTCTTTTCATATCCCCCCCCCCCTTTTTTTGTGAAATTTTCCATACAAAGATGTTTTTGCCTATATTTCTCTTCAACTATCTTTAGTGCTGTTTTCTTTTTTGTTGTATTGATTAGTCTTGCTTTCTCCTTTGCATAATTATTGCACCATATCAAAATCTCTTTTTCTTTCCTGTGTCCATATATCTTCTTAAATGTCTCCTGTTACACCTGTTTATCCTTAATTTTGGGACTCTTTATTCCATCATGCTGTGACATAACCTGTGTAAGACTTTCTGCACTAAATCCTTCACTTTCCAAGAACTCTATAATTTTTGTTTCTATTTTTTTAACTTCTACTATAGTACTCTTCTGTTCTAGATTCCCCCGTTGTGTTCTTATTTTTTGTGTTGTGAAATTGTCCATATCTGGGTGCCTTTGTCTATATTTCTCATCAAATATCTTTGGAGCTGATGTTTTTTATCTTGAATACTTTGGCTTTCTCCTTTACATAAATATTACAACATACCAAACCTCTTTTTTTCTCTCGCGTGTCCATATTTCTATTTTATACCTTTCAATTTTTGTGCTTCCTGTCGCATCTTTTTCCAGGTAGCCCAAGGTTTCTTTGTCTATGTTATGCTTTTCATGAATGTGTTGTACTAATGAACATAATTTTTATTTGAAGCTTTTGACAGTTTTTCTTATGCAAGTATTTTTCCTTCCTCCAATTTCTTTCTTAATCTTGTTTGAATATCTTCTATCTGGAAATTTTAGGCTTCTTCCATAATAATAACAAAACCTAATTTCTTCCTTATCCTCAATAGTCCACTTTACCATCTTAACGGCTCTTTTTTGGCCTGTCAGTTTTTGTGGACTACTACTTCCTTCTACAACATGGGGGCCATTCTCCCCAGAGCCTGGCATAGCTCCATTTTAGGAATGTGTCCGTGTCTTGAGGATTCTACACTGCCATTTTTTTCCAGTCCTGGCACCTGCTGTGCACACAACATGGTTGGGCACTTTTTTATCCTGGGACCTGTGCACCCTGATGTCTTTTTTATCTTTTAACCTACCACATTCCTTGATATATGCTATATAAAATTCAGTCTACATGTCAGTGTTGTCTTTTGAGATTTTGTGAAAACAGGGTCCACCACAGGAAGGTACTCACAAAGACTTGAGGATGACACCAGTTCCAGCAATACTTCTCCTTTTCTTGCTGTTATCATCATGTCTCCATTCAGACTTCCTCAGTGTGATAGTAATAATAACCCTTCAACATCCAGCTTGGTGATGGCAGATTGCTTGCTGCCTTCCTGTATGGATGCTGACTTCCTGTATGTACTTCCCATATTCCTTGCTGCCTTTCTGTATGAATGCTGATCCTTCTACTCCCACTGTCTGTTTTTTTTTCAGTCCCTGAATAGCACTCTTTCCTTAAGCTTCAGTTTTCCCAGTTTCTCATCAAGGTGACAGTCATTTGGGTTGTCAGTATTTCTAGATTTTCCTTTCACAGCAAAACTGCCTGTTGAGATCCTTGCTTTACTTAGTGCAGCTACACCATAGCTTCTGTCACTGTGGCTGTACTAGCTTGTATCTATACAATAAACACAAAGAATTTATTGTTAACTGCTCTTGTATTACCTTGTTTTTGTTGTTAAAACAACTGCCTTATTTTGTATGACCAGCAGAACTGATCTGTTTTCTCTGACTATCTGAAATTTTACCTGTTGGCTCTTCATTGTTTTATTACACACGTAAGACTTGGTGATTGCTACTGTAACTTTTAACACTGCCAAGGTATAATGCCACCCACAAACTATCACAGATTCATAGGTATTCCAAGGTCTTATGAACATTCAGGCTTTGACAGTAACCTCTCTCAAACTGCACCTCCGTTTTCCAGGCACACCATACAAGCCAATCCCAGATTACATTTTTGGCTGCCTGTCTAGTCATGTAGGTTATGTTTAACTGAAGGTATTGAGTCGCTCTACTTAACATGCAGGGGAAGTTTATTCTAGAACTTTGAGGGACATTCGATTATAAACCTGTTTCCACACCATGTTTTATTTATCTGTTAGTGAAAATTTAGGTCCCTGGTTCTTGCACTTGTGGCAGTATTGGACATGAGGAGATACGGAATGTCCAGGACAATTGGGTCATTAATGCTGTGTTAAAAAAGACTGAGGTCTTCCCTAAAAAGTGTGAAAGACACTGAATAAATAGTTAAAGCTTCCAGCTGCTCCTGGTAGCTCAGGTACTTTAGGTCTGTGATCTTTTTTGGTTAGGAACCTTTGTGTGCTTTCTAATTGGTTAATATGTTTATTGAAATCCATCCCAAAGGGGTTTGATCAATACAGAGTATAAGAGTGTGATTACCACTTTAAATGTGATGACATTTCTTTTGCTAATAGTTTGGCTAACTAAAAGGATTTCGAGAAAACTCTTATCACATGATGGTCAAAAGAGCGGGTGGGGGGGGGGACAATTAACCCAAGCTCCTCAGTCCCTGACTACATTTCCATTTTGTAGAGGTGTTCTAAGTATAGAGTATGATAAAGGGAGCGGTTGTATACCGAAAGTGATGACACTGCATGTTTTAGCATTTAGTTTGCGCTCTTTTTAGTACACCAAGAGTTTACTAGGGAGAGTTCGTTCTGGATGAACTTTGTTAGCAAGACGTCTTCTCTCTCTGCTTGGATATCTGAGAAGTAAATATTAAAAGGGAGTGGTAATACAACCGTGCCCAGAAGTACTCACTTTCATACTTTCTGATGTGGCACCTGCAGTTTACACTATGTGGATTTTGTCTTTCAGAAATGTTGATATACACCTTACCACATGTGGGTCGATTTTTAAAGTATTTAGCTTTTATATATTGCCAGCTTGGGGGATGGGGTTGAAGGCCTTGGCCAGGTCAAGATAAGCTGTGTACAGAAAGAAGATTTTGCCAATAGGGGTGACTGCATGTAGAGGTGCAGAAAATAAGCAAGAGAAGACGGGAATTTACTGAGAAACCTGACAAAGGAACCAACGATTCAGAGTACATAACTAGATGGGGAAACATAATAGAGTGGGATGAGGTGAAGAAGATGTTTGGACTCTAAGTTAGAGACTGCCTTCCCTACCAGGGATTGATATCAGAGTATAAGCAAACAGAAAGAGATAAGGGCATCCTAAGTGAAAAACCTGCTGTGGTCGAGATTTTAGTTGAATCCAGAACAGAGGTTGCTGTTAAAAAGGGAATAATTAGCAGGCCATAAAAAAATAGCATGATAACTATAAGAATCAATAGAGGAGGTTTGAAAAGATTGGGAGGGGAGCCTGGAAAAGCAATTTACAACAAGGGAACAACAGCCGGACGTATGTATGGCTCCCAAGTATGCAACAAAGTCCAGAAGGTTTAGGATTTTTGCTTGGAAGTGTTTGCAGAGGTATTTTTATACCCCGAGCAAACTTCAAACAATTTTTCCAGAGGTAGATACTGAATGTTGGAGGTGTGATGTGGAAAAAAGAGATAACTGTGAGCATGTTTGTTGTAAGTTTAATGAGATGGCAGATTAAAAAAAAAATCCCTGCAAATGCTGTCAGAAATATTAGGGGACCAAGTAGCCGTAACTAAGGAATTAATTCTTTTGAGCTGGGTCACAATACTGTTAGCTGCCAAAAAAAGCAATGGCTAGAAAATGGAAATCAAAATCTAAACCGACTTCCACCTTTTAACAAGGCCAAAGTGGGATGTGGGGTGTGGCCAGTAGGACAGGGGTTGTGGCCAATATAACACTGGCCACACCCCCACCATGCCATCACCAGAGGTCTTAAAGGAGATGCAGTATTACAGTTATGGGTACAGCATTGTGATGTTATTACAGCATACTGAAAACTCACAAATCATTTAAATGAAGTAAAGCATTACTGCAAAAACACATTACTCAGTTGTAACAGTAAATAAACTTTAAAGGAAAAAAAAACACACTACTCATTAAACAGGCACTTGTTTATTTAAAAAAAAAAAGTAAAAAAAATCATAAACCAACCATATCCACACACAAGGCAAGTGTATAATTAAGACTGTTTTTATTGCAAATTAAAGCTAAAGCAAAGAAAAAGCACAAAACTACATACTGCACCCTAGTACTACATACTGCACCCTAGTACTACATACTGCACACTAGTACACTAAATCACTTTTTTTTTTTTTTAAAGTTTATTTTGAATTTGATTTTATGGCTTGAAGAAGGGCCTGCTTTGAAACAATATTTGAATAAAAGTCACTACATTTCATCCGGTAATTTATAGTCATCATTAGTTCGGCTTTTAACAAGTCCACATTACATCAGTTTTGCACATTAGTCTATTTACTTTTCACCAAAGAAAAAACTCTTTCTGCAAATGCATTTGATGCTGGTATAGATAATACCCTAGCAATTACCAGATATAGTGCAGTCAGCACAGGCCCTTCTCTGAAAAGCTTCAGCCACTTTTCCTGGGGTTAAGCTTGTGTTACATAACTGTTCGAGAAAGGACCTAACTGCCAAGTAGTCTCTGAAAACATGGTCTTCATCTACATCCCACAGACTCAGGACAGTGGTCACACTGAATAAGTTACTGAAAGCAAAGGGCTCAGTTAGAGATAATTTAGACAGTATAAACAAGTAGTTTTCAGTATAATCAAACCACTGTTCCAAGTACTTTACTGCTGTCTCCAAGAACACAATGAAGTCTCTTTTCAGTTTGTTAGCAGAAGTGCTGTCTAATGTGTTCATAAGTGCCCTAAGTTTCCCTCCAAAGAAAGCACCTTCAGTTCTTGCCTGCAGTTTTTGCATGAGAGAGACCATTACACAAAATGTTTCCATGGCAGTAAGTTCTGTTTTTCTAATGTACTTATATGTTCATTGAAATCCAATCCACAAGAACAGCACAGAGAAAGTGTGAATAGTACTAGGGCAGTGTAGGCAAGGCATTCTCACCATGCTCATTAGCTGAAAAGTACTGCCATATCTGCCAGGGGGTCTCCTCTTCTCCCTGGGAGATGAAATAGCACCGGAGCACTGGAAGATTTTTCACTGTTTTTTCAATGGCTGGCAGTAGTGACAGCCACCTTGTTGGCACATGTCTTAACAGACTCTCAAATTCCATGCCACAAGAAGTCTTTCAAGTCTCTGGTCCTTTTAGCAGAACCTGAGAAATGGCTGAAAAGTTTCATTACAAATACTTCCACATTGTGCTGCAGGTTTTTTGGCTGCATTGTGAATGATGTGGGCAACACAGTTAGCCTTCTGGAGTGATGGGCACGTTTCTTTTAATCTGGTATACACACCAGATTTCTTCCCATAGTTCACACTGGAATTATCAGCCCCATATGCTGAAATGCTGTTCCAGGGCAAGGTGTGCCTTTCCATAATGTTTGAAATTTGCTGTGATACAGCCTGTGCAGATTCATCAGGGTCTTCATAGAAGTCCAAAAGGCCATTCACCACCCCTTCTTCTTTAGAAAAATACCTCACAACAAGTGGAAATAATTTTATGTTCCCCTTGTTGGAAGCATCCGATGAAATTGCAAATGAAGTGCCTGGTTTTTGAAAGTCATACAGGAAGCATTCCAATGAGTGTGGTCCCAAAACATTTTCAACAATGGCTTGAGCCTTGGTTCTTCCACAAGATAGTTTCTTTGCAATGTCCGAGTCGCTGTACAACTGGCTGGCCAACTTTACTGCACAGTCCAAACTGTTATAAGAAATATTGTGCTTAACAGCATGGAACACCTCAGAGGCTTCTGCTGCAATGATCCTAAGTTCTGGTCCCTCAGTGTTTGTGTTCCTTGCCCACTTTGTAATCAGGTGACTGGATTTTGTTTAAAGAATATGTTGTTCAGTAGCCTCATGTCATACGACATCATGTCTTCCACCATGGGTCACTAGAAATTCTTTCTTGCAGTACCTGCAGAATGCGTTTACATCACTGCATCTCTTGATCCAGTCGAATTCCGTTCTCCAAACATCCTGTCACCTGCACATTCTCTTGTTGCTGGTTGGCTGTGATGACGCTGCTGCTCTCTTCATTCTTGAATCTGTACTTACCTGATATGCAACATATTTAGCAAAACTGTGTTAGTAGGGTGCAGTAACATATTGGTGCATGAATGAACTGGCTACAAATACTGGCACACAAAAGAACTGGTGTGAAAAACATTGGCACGCAAAAGAACTGGCTTGAAAAACATTGGCAAGCGAAAGAACTGGCTTGAAAAACATTGGCATGCGAAAGAACTGGCTTGAAAAAACATTGGCATGCGAAAGAACTGGTTTGAAGAACACTGGCATATGAAAGAACTGGTTTGAAGAACACTGGCATATGAAAGAACTGGTTTGAAGAACACTGGCATATGAAAGATCTGGTTTGAAGAACACTGGCATATGAAAGAACTGGTATGAAAAAATATCGGGATATGAAAGAACTGGCTTGAAAAAACATTGGCATATGAAAGAACTGGTTTGAAGAACTGGTATGAAAAAACATTGGGATATGAAAGAACTGGTATGAAAAAACATTGGGATATGAAAGAACTGGTTTGAAAAAACGCTGGCATATGAAAGACCTGAGGAATGGAGCAGAAAAGAATTAACATTACAAACCATTTGAAAAAGGTAAAATAGTAAATGAGGTAATGTAGGGGCATTTTGGCCACTGAAAACTTTGACATTAACACAGCTTGTAGAAAACGAAATGTACTATTTTTACTGCTGACCATGCTCCCCACCCCTCAACAAAATAAAGTTAAACACATTTTCACTGTACCAAAAAAAAACACTCTAAAATGAATGAGAATGCACAGCGGACACCACAGACCCGATTTAGCTTTTGACCACAGCAGTTAAAAGAAATAAACGTACAGCACTAATTTACACAGCGCAATGATCTGTTAACGAACATGCCCAACAGCAGCACTGGCCGTAATCGGATTAAAATGAAAACAGTACATTGTAAATTTATTGAAGACATCACTAAAAGCAAAATACAAACTTTGCTACTTACAAAAGCAAACTATCCTGAAATGACGACATGTTTTAGCACAATCCCAAATGCACTGCATTAACTTCTGAGCATGCATCCACAAAAAAAAGGGGGGGTATGTAAACATTTTACCTTTTAAAAATACTTCTTTCAAGAGCAGCTAAAATAAACTACAATGCACACCAGACCCCATGGATCCCTTTTACCTCAAAACAAGAGTAATTTACCCAGCACAATGATGCAATAAGCAGGCCCAAGTAAAATCAGCACACCCATATTCACATTACAAGCAAAGAGGACATTTTAACCCAATTCTAGTAAAAAAAAAAAATTCTATTAAAGACAACATAAAAAATAAAATGCAGACATTTACAACTAGAAATGAAAACGATCTTGAAACAGCTTCGGCAAGTTGGCAACATGTACCTACTAGAATAATAAATGCTCTGTGTAAACTATTAACATTCCCCCTCAAAAAGTACCACATGCACATTGTACATTGACTTGCAAGAACTAACAGGAAAAATTACCCAAACAGTATATCCTAACTTCCAGAAAACAGCATTAAATTGCACACATTTCCATACAAAAAAAGTGCAAACTATGCTCGAACATTTTCTATCTGTAAACAGAAAGTACCCTGAAAAAGGTATGACAATAGAAATACATTACACTACATTTATATTTAAGACCCCCCCCACCAGAAATAAACAAAACTTCTATACACATGGTTCAGCCTTTAAAACGTAATGCTTCCAAATCATACCCCAACAACCACAACAATTATAATTACATATACATACACACACACACCACAGGTTTTATACCTTTAAAAACTACTACTTGTAAATCTCAAAATAACCAATGCACAGATGTAAATACTGCATACTGCACCCCCATCTAGCTCTAAACAATAAAAACTTAAATTTAAATAAAGCACAATATTCCCATTTTAAACTAATACGTGGAAATCTCAAAATTACCACTGCACAGATTTAAATACTGTGTACTTACACCCCCGTTTACCTCTAAACATTAAAAACTTAAATTTAAATAAAGAACACTATTCCCATTTTAAATAACTAGAGCCACCAGTATCGCAGTCTTCGCTGGGATAGCTGGCTTACTTCCTGTTGGAATGGCTGGCTGGATGGCTGGCTCCCTGCCTGCTGGACTGGCTGGTTGGATGACTGGCTCCCTGTCTGTTGGAGTGGCTGGCTGGCTTCCTCCTTTCCTTGCTGGCTGGCTGGCTGGCTGGCTGAATGGCTGGCTTCCTTCCTTCCTTGTTGGCTGGCTGGCTGGCAAATCTCAGTCCTTATAGCAGCTGTAGAAGCGGTAATACAAAACTGCTCTACAGCTGCGACCTTTGTAGGGCTCTTTCAAGTTGAATCCCCACCCCCTGCATGATTTACACAACCCAGACCTAATAGGGAATACCTCTAACTGCAGGTCCGGGTTGGTGACATCACTGCATTGCAATGGAAAAACCAGAAGTACTTTCGGCATTTCCACGGCAATTCAGCGTGCATTGGAAAACTGGACTTTTTAAGTCCTACTGCTTGACAGTGTGGACAATGGGATGAGAAGGCTCAACCCATGAGTGTCCCGTTGACAATGGGATGGGTGGTAACCATACTGTATTTGAAGTATTGCATATTGTAAGAAAGATAAAAGAACTGAAAGAGGGATATTTAGAAAAGGGGAGTAGTAAATTACATGGAAAAATGGAATTTGTTGAAATAATACCTGCAGAATAACGTTTAGGAGGAGGAGTAAGGTTAAAGGGAAGGCAGGAATTGAATGATTTATGTAATGCTGGATTGAAAGACAGTTGTGCTTCTGGATACTGGCCAAGGCTCTTGCCACCCCTATAGTGCCTTTTTCAGGTGGTGTTCCAAACAACAAATTACCACCGTAACAGCTACAAACAAATGCAGTCTGAGGGTCATGCTCCTCAATGCTAGAAGTCTAAATTTCAAAATGCACTCGCTCGAAGTACTCCTTAAAATGGAGAACATCAACATTTGTGCTGTAACAGAGACCTGGTTCAAGGCAGCAGAAAGCACCCCTACACTACCAGGCTGTAACTCATTCCACACCTTTCGGCCCCAGAAACTGGACCAAAGCTCCAAAGGAAGTAGTGTTTCTATATTCATAAAGAATGTGCACACCTCCAGACTGATAGCCCAACACAATGCATCAGAGACACTTCAGCTGCAGCTAACATTGGGTAAGACAGCGATTCAGGTTGTAGTCTGCTATATGTCCCAAGACTCACACACCACATTCCTAAGCACCCTGGAGAATATTAGGGTCCAACATAACACTCTCATACTGGGCAACTTCAACTACCTCTCAATTAACTGGGAAAACTACTCATGTACCAAGACACTTGCCCAACGTTTCCTGGAATTCATTAATTCCAATCCTCTGGACCCGCTTGTTCTTATCCCGACTAGAGGTAGCAACTTCCTTTACCTGGTCATTACTAACATGGGCAACTGTTGCTCTACACCAATAGTCAACTCTTCCCTGGTTAGATCTGACCACAAACTAATTACCTTGGAAATCCACATCCCTCCCCCACCCCCCACAAAGGTAACCACCATGAAAAACTTCTCCAAAGCTAACTTTGGGCTCCTAAAACATTCAAATGGAGAATAGTTGCATGACTGCCAAATCATACACCAATGCACTGTACGAATACGCACACAAATGCATGGATCTCATCATACCCAATAGAACCAAGATGCTCTACCCCAAAAAAAAGGACGCCAATCTGGTGGTCCCCTGCCTAACAAACACTACAACAAAAGGAGGAAACTGATGCGGAATAAGGTGAAGCCCCAAGACTGGAAAAACTCCCTTATCAGCCTCAACAAAAAGTTGAGATCCCTCATCAAATCCTCTAAAGCCTAGCTATGAAAACAGAATTGCAGCAGATAATAAAGACAACTGCAAGGCCTTCTATAGTTATGTAAAGAATCTCCACATCAATACCCAGATTTTCTCTGAGCTACTGCACAATGGCACCTCCTATACCGAGCCAACATATATTGCCAATATACTGGCCAACAGATTCAGTGTCAACTTTCCCCCTCTTTCCCCCTGAAAGGACCAATCACAATTCCAGTAGATTGCCAGACACCCAATATTTCTACTGCACATGTTAAAACAGCACTGTCCAAGGTTAAGAATACAGCTTCTATGGGACCTGACAATATTCCTGACTGTGTTCTACATGGACTACAGCGTGAACTGGCACTTCACCTGTGTGCCCTGTTCAATCACAGTCTCACCTGAGGCTTTGTCCCTACTGAATGGCGTACTGCTACAGTCATCCCTCTCCACAAAGGAGGAGGGACTACAGACCCTGGGAACTATCGCCCCATTAGCCTGACAAGTCTGATATGCAAAGCTATGGAATGCATCATCATTTGGACCTAATAAACAAGAATATAGGGAATCTACAAACTCTGGATCCTACACAGTTTGGTTTTCTGAAGGGAAGATCATGCCTGTTCAACTTGGTCAACTTCTTTGAGTCGGTCAGCAGAGCTGTGGATGAAGGCAAGGTGGTTCATACAGCCTACCTTGATCTGGCTAAGACCTTTGACACCATTCCCCACTCAAGAATCATTGAAAAACTCACTAAGCTTGGCATCAACCCCTATATCACTAGGTGGTTTGCAAACTGGCTCACGGATAGAACCCACAGTATGAAAGTAGCTGACTCCAAGTCAGACTGCTGACTAGTCACGAGTGGAGTCCCACAGGGTTCGGTCCTGTGTCCTCTCCTGTTTGGAATCTACTTCTCTGAAGCCCAGGCCAACACGAAGGGACTCTGGCTGAGAAAGTTCGCAGATGATTGCAAGTTGGGAGCTATTATTAACTTCCCAAGTGATGTTGATACCCTACAGAATGGCCTCACTGAGACCGACGACTGGTGTCAAAACCATGGCCTTAAGCTCAGTGCCAAAAAATGTGTCATCATCCCCTTTGGGAAAAACCCGGTTCCAATAAATTACCTCATAGATGGTAGTCCAGTGAACACAGAAGGCATTATAAGAGATCTGGGAACACAGGTTAACAGCAACCTCTCTTTTGATCACCACATTGTCACTGTGGTCAGAAAGTCCTTCTATGTGGCACATCTCATTACTAATGGTTTTGCATCCAGGAAGAAAAAGGTCATTGTCTCCCTCTACTCTTCCCTCATTAGACCAGTCATCGAGTACAATGCCCCATTTGGCATGTACCTCACTAGACACCTGCAACAACTGGAGAGGCCACAAACGTACCTCACAAAGAGGATCCTAGGCCTTAAACACTTGTCCTATATGGACAGACTCAAAAAACAACTATTCTCTGTCTCATATTGCCTACTTAGAGGCGATCTCTGCTTGACTTACAAAACCATGTCTGACCCAGCTCTGTTAGAAATGCTACATCTAAAGAAATCCCAATCCCTCCACACCACACGCTCCAGAGATCTCACCCTTATTACTGCATTCAACAGAATGTACTGAAGGGACAGGTTCATAACCCAGAGACTACCCATGCTATGGAATAGACTTCCCATACATGTCGAGCAGTGCACCTCACTGACCCTCTTCAAGAGAAATCTTGATGAGTGGATGGGAAATAGAAAATTCACCCTGGGGATAACTCCAGTGGCTCTACTCGACAGAGGCACTGGAAACTAAGGTTGGGTGGCACAATGCCAGAGTAATCTTATGGCTAGGCTTGTAAAGGCCACCTATGAACCTAAGAAAACATAATGTATAATGTGTGTAAATTGAAAAATGTTAATATGGTTTGCTTTCTTTTCTGTTAATATATGTGTGCATATGTCTTAAGTGATATCTTGATAAAGTTTTTTTAAAAAAAAGATAAGCTGTGTGTGCTGCATGGTTACCATCTACAGCCTCTAAAACCCTTTCAAAGAAGTGTAACAGAATAAGTAGACAAGATCTACTCTTCACAAAGCAAAATTCCTGGGGGTCAAGTCTAATAAGATTTTTGATAATGTAGTTTATGTGATTAGTTATAATATATTGCATGGCTTTGTGGATGAGCCTAATAAGGCTAAGTGGTCTGTAATTACTCAGACCAGTTGTAAGGCTACCCATATGATGGGCCATTACCACTTCAGTGCACCATTCATCAGGGACAAAACCAGTAGCTAAACTTAGGTTAAACAGTTTGTGAACTGTGTCTGCAAGGGCATGTTTAGAACTGTTAATGAAGCAACAAATCAAATTGTCAGGTCTCAGGAAGGAAGTACTTTTGGTCTTGGTTAGCACTTTCTGCAAATGATCTGTAGAAATTATTTATTTATTGATTGCCTTTTGTTTACTGGGATGGTCTGACTGTGTGTTCATGCCCATTTTCAGTGGAAGTCCAGGGAGAAAAGCTGCATTAGAGTTACAATAAACTACAAAAATTACAAAGAATTTTCAAAGAAAAAAGAAATCAGTTTCTTTACTGTAGAAATGGGGCTTCAACATCATCCAGTGGGTAATATAATCAAGACAGAGGTTAATGCAATTTGATTTCTGTAGGAGTATTATACAATAATCAACAGGTTGCATTTACATATACAGCAGTTTTAGTTGTAAATAAACAGGATTTATTTACATTTACAGAATAGGGTAAGAGAGTTGGAAAGTTAGGGAATGGTGATAGTCTAGAGATCTAAGAGACAGAGAGAGACAGAAAGTGTCAGTCAGGGTGTAAACAATAACAGAGCCAGGAGGAGGTGGAGTCTAGGTGCTGTTTTAGGTTGTGCTTAAAGCTAGATGCACAGCTGTCCTGTTTTATTGGGATAAGCAGGGAGTTCCACTGTCTGGTGACACAGGATGTGTATAGTGAGTCTCCGGCTGTATTATTGCATGTGTGTAGTTTGTATATTATTTTGTGGACAATTTGAAATTGAGTGAAAGTGGGGTGATTAGCTAGTTCTAGCTAGATGATCTTCTTTATTGGTACATATGGCAGGATACATTAGCTGCAGACTTAGCTATTTTGTTAAGGCATGCCAGTAATTAATTTAGTAGGGTGGCTTGAATGTTGGTCAATATGGGTGATGCATAGAGAAAGGAAGGGAGAGGGTAGGATGATGCTAAGGATTTTCTTGATGAGTTTGTGAGGTGGGGGTTTGTTTTGTTAGAAGAAGCCCAGTTTTTGGTGAGTTTTCTTGATGGCCTGGGTGACATGTAGGTCAACGTTTAGGTTATTGTCTATTATGACTCCTTGTGGGTCTACCTCAAAACGCCGACAATGCAGACCGCCGACAGCAAGAACACCGACACCGGAAGATCAACAACGGAGAAGATCGACAGTTGAGAATCCCGACGCTGAGAACACCAACATGTTAAGGTAAGTGTGCGATAGGGACGGACGTTAGGGTCATGGTGTGGGTAAGGTAAGTGTGCGATAGTGACAGAGTTTAGGTTTAGGGGTGGGTTAAGTGAGTTAGGGTTAGGGTGTGGGTAAGGTAAGTGTGCAATAGTGATGGACTTGAGGGTTAGGGGCGGATTAAGTGAGTTAGGGTTAGGGTGCGGGTAAGGTAAGTGTGTGATAGTGACGGACCTTAGGGTTAGGGATTGGGTTAAGGTTAGTGCATAGATAGTTGTGTTTGTAAGGTTTAGTGTAGGTTTGTAAGGTTTTTGGTGTGCTTGTGTTGCGTGTATGTTTTTGGGAAAGGTATTTGTTTTGTTGTTTGTCGGGATTTTGGTTTGTCGGGCATGTGAAGTTTCGCGTTTTTGAACTTTTTTTTATTTTTCAGTGTTTTCGTGTCGGTTATCTCATTGTTGGCGTTCTGCGTTGTCGGCGTTTTCAGGTAGACCCCTCCTAGTAGTGTGACATTTGTTACAGTGTCTATGGTATGGTGTTTGTTGAAGTAATATTAAAGACTGTAATATTTTAGAGAGAAAGTAATATTTTACAGATAATTGGAGGACCAAGTGATTCAGAAATGTCATGGCTTTGAATAGAAGTCTCATGGGCAAAGTTACACTAAACTTGTTTGCAAGGAAATTGTCAGTGTCTATTGGATCACAATAGGAAATGTCATCGGGCGGCCACGGTGGTGCAGTGGTTAGCATTGCCGCCTCACAGCAAGAGGTTCTCTGGTTCGATTCTCGTCTGGGGTGCCTTCTGTGCGGAGTCTGCATGTCCTGCCTGTGGTTGCGTGGGTTTCCTCTGGGTGCTCTGGTTTCCTCCCACATCCCAAAGACATGCAGTAGGTGGATTGGACACTCTAAATTGGCCCTAGGTGTGAGTGTGTGCCTTCTGTAAAAGGTTGGGCACTGAGCTGGCAACTCAACACCGTAAAACTCCACTGCCAATCATGAGCAGACAGATGATCTGCTGTGGCGACCCCTAACTGGGAAAAGCCGAAAGAAGAAGAAGATTACGAATAACTTCAGAACAATCTAGGCTATTTTTTTTTCATTATTCTAACATTGTCACGGAAGGATTTATAGTTATCTTTGGCTTCAGAGGCCAGCCTAAGTTCATGGGCTGCTTTAGTGGACCTGATAGTGTTCTTCATTCTTTTGTAATGGTTTTGATATTATCCTTGGGAAGAGTAGTTTTAGAATTACTAAATAATTTAAACAGTTTCTTTCTTTTGTTGTATAGTTTAGTTATGGAGATGGGCCACCAAGGTGGTTTGCATTTTGGATTTCCCCATATTTGGTTCTGGTAGGGGCTGCTAGCTCTGGAATTGTTTAAATAGGTCTAGAATTCCACAGTGAGCCTTGCTGCTCTTTTAAGGTCAGGGGAGTTGCAATCATAAGTAAATTTTAATATTTTAGCATTGAGGTATTTGAGATTGACATGTTTGTAGTCATTAAATTTAGTGGGGCCCGTTGTATGAGCTTTTGGGATTTTAATGGAGAATGTCAAAAGTTTATGCTCGGACATCACGGAGCTACCTGAGGAGAAGTGCAGTTGGCAGCCGCATTCATAAAAATCAGGTCAAGAATGCTATACTCTTTAGCAGGTTAATTTACCAAATGCAGAACAGAATTTTTTTTAAGTCTAGGAATTTTTGGACATATCGTACATTGGAGGTATAGGCATCCCAGTTTATTGAAGGTAATTAAAGTCACCCCAAAAAAGGAAGTTTTCACTAATAATAAGATTATTTAGAACACTGAGAAATCTTAAATGGTCCTCAGGGGGCAGAGAAGGTGCTTTGTTGCATGCTATTAGTTGATCATTAACCCAATGGAGAGTGGTCTGCAGCTCAATGATTTCAGTTTCTGAGTCCCTAGGAATCAGCCTGAAGTTAATATGCTCTTGACAAATATGGAACATCAAACAAACAGTTATTAACCACTTCCTCCTATTCACCTATCACCAAAGGAAAGACAAAAACATAAAGATTTATTTGATTTTATTTGTTGTTTTATTTTAGTTGCATTTGTTAACTGGGGGTAGAGCACTGATTTCCATGGACCTTTAGCAGACTCATCCCAGGAGTGTTATCTGGTTAAGTGACTTGCTCGGTGTTACACAGTTAGTCAGTGGAGGCAAAGGGAACCAAACCCTGGAACACAGGAAACAGCATATTAAAATCTCCTTAAAATCTCCTTAATCTTCTTCATCAGCTGCTAGACAGTCTTCAGTAGATAAACTTCAATTATGTACATCTGAAGAAGGAGAACAAGTTGCTAGTAAATCCTACACCAAACTTTAATTATTCATAGCCACATATAACAGCCCTTGCAGTCATTTATTCAAATGTGCTTGTCTGCCTCTTTGTATGGTTAAAGCCTCCTCACACTCATGGATTTCAGACATAGTGCAATAGAAATCTAACAATGCAGGAAATTTACAGGATATGCAGTTCCTGGTAATTATTTTCTTTGTCATCACCAATATATAAAAGACTAACCCTAACTCAGGCTTAATACAAGTATCCTTTGGAGATTACCTCAATAAGATGATTGGGGCATTTAAAGTTACTTTTAGTGGTCCCGCATGGTCCAGAAACTACCAGCTGTTCTTTTTTGAAGTGGTTCAGTATCTTACACTCCAAAAATATAAGAATCCAATTTCCTCTTTCTCCAAAATTACATCTACAACAAATGCAGGAATCCTGGAAATATATGCAGCAACCTGCCTTGAGTTTAAAAGCATTTCTTCTAAATATCCCAAAAATTCTGGACTTTGTATGCTATCTGGGTAGTAAACAGATTTTTTTTCTAATATGTCTGATCAAACTGAATATGAATTTGTTCCTTCCGTGTCCTAATTAGTTCAAGTATCACACTGTCTTAGACTCTTAATTCCTTTTATGTCCTACAATGCAAGTGCACCCACTATGCCCCCCTCTTGCTTAATGTCTGTAATAAAACTCAGTATCTGAGGCTGACTTTTCTATAAGAACAGTTAACCACCTCATGGCTTTCAGCTTGTTGATGAGTTGATAGAATTGGAGGAAATATCCTCCCCTAAAGATCAAAGACTTCCCTGCATTGATTTCATGAAATATAATATTCAGTCCTTTGAAGCTTATCCCACTATCTATGCCTAGGCAAATGTCTTAACCAGATTCTTAGCTGAAAATCTTGGTCACATGTAGCTTCAAAATAAAAACTAGGCTAAGATCTTTGAACCTTTCCAGCATATAGCATGTCTTACCAGTGCCCATCTGTTATTTCTTCTTCTTATAAGAGTTAGTGATGATTCCCTGGCTCACTCCATTTTCCCTCACCTACAGTAAACTGTTGATGTGAGCCTCTTTCTGAAATCCTCTGTTCATGGGTGATTCTTTCTCTTGAGCCTCATGATTCAACATTTGGTGCAGGTAAAGTAATCTATGTTGCGCCATTTTGAAATACAGACCAAATAAAGAAGGCATAGTCCAATAAGTATTTATTTTATTTTATTTTATGTCAAATTGCCTTCTCATCTTATCCCAAGATACTGATACATTTCACAATTACATGGTGTAAGTGCACATTTGAGAGTGAAGCAAAATTTCCTAGATGGATCATCTGGAACAGCCTGAAAACTATGAAGAGAAAAAGATAAGCCATGCATTTATATTACCTGTATCACCTGTGGCAAATCAAGTAGAGGACTCTTCTGCATAGTTAATTATTCACTAGATTTACTGAGCACTGTCTAATGAGTGACCTTAACGGTTTTCAAAACCATACAGGCCAGAGTCACTTCTTACTATATATGCGAGTTACTGTACCACAGATATGGGTATCTCTTGCTAAGCCAGTCTAAGGGAACAAAGTTCTGTGACAATATCCCTGGTCTTCAACCAATTCACCCAGTAATTTAAAAAAATTCCAAAGTGACTCTGCATATTCAGTACTCTCTTTAGAACCTATTAACAATCTTTCAGCTACACCAGGACATCATCAGCTAAAAGAGATAACTTGATCTCTTTTCCAAACCTGTCATAGTCCTTCATCTCTGATGTTCTAAAAATTTTGCATAGATTAAAGATAAAAGGTAAATCATAGTTCTGACATTAAAATTCTTAATGACCAAACCAAATGAAAAAAACAACAAATATGGTGTCTTAGTTTCACAAACTAAGAAAAACAAAAACAGAAAAACTGCTAAAAGGTATTTTGTTTAAAAAAATACTTTTAACTCTAACATCTATCAGCATATAACTTCAGTAAGTTATAGAACTAAAAAACACAACTTGAAAAAAAAACAGTTGGCATCCAACAATAATTAGTAAACAGTCTGTCTTATAGTAAATGCCTTGTACATAAAATAGTACGTCAAATAAGGCCAGTCAATATTTAAGACATAAAGGGACACATTTCAGTATGTACGGAGCTTTATACTTCAACAAAATATATTCAGTGGTTTACTATCATTATGTCAACTCACAGGCCGTCAAGTAGGAATATGGCCAATTCACCTCTATGAACGTCGGAATGCCGAATTCCAATATACCTGACACAAATACTGAACATCGAAACTCCTTACCACTCTGGACCCAGCAACAATCATTACCATGGGTCCAGATGAAGGGGGCAAAGAAGGTCATTCAGGAATGTCATTGTGCGAAATTCTGCCATTCTGGATGTAGGACACCGCACAGGTGGACTCGACCACCTGTGAGTCGACATAGTGATAGTAAACCATATTCAGTATGCACTCTTTATTTCAAGGAAGCTCAATACAGTAACAAAAAATTAATGTTATACATATTCCGTGCATGGACCGTGTTAAAATGACCTGCTATGGAACTTACAGGTGAACGATTATGAATGTCCTGCAAATGTTCGCCTATACACCGTTTCTTTGGAAAGCAATAAAGACTAATGGCATAAATTCCATTTTTAGTAGAATACATAAGTAAACCTTTTAAATGATGTTTAATGGTGTTATTATTTAACATTTATGTTTGATAAATATCCTTAAGAGCACTGTATCCCATATATTTATACATGCCCTTTTTGGTATCCTCATATCACTATCTAGTCTATTTATGGCTATGAGATTCTTCACATTCCTAAACAGAACATATGAATGCAAAAATGCTATCAGACAATATTGATTTTAATGTTTTATCTTTCATTAAATCTTCCAAATTTTCAATACAGTATGTACCAATGTTGAATGTTAATTTTATTAATGTATAATACTGTTGTCCCTGTCTTCTCTTGTAAAAACTCTGCTTCCTTGTAAGGTCTTGGCTGCAATTTCTCCAGGCAGTCCTACCAAGCTTGTGGACATCACCTAGCCTGTGTCACACATGCCTTGATATAGCAAGTAATATACTCTAATAAAGATTACTTAACTACCTCCCAGCAGTACTATAATTTCTGACATGTCAGTGGTCCTGCTCCCATCTACATTTGATCAGTATATTGTACTATTCTCTAATGTTCTTATTCTAAAAGTATATATTGAATCACCAGTGCTTCTGAAAGATAGTACTACACACACCACCACACACACATACACACACTAAATTGGATGCATGATCTAAAACACAAATAAGGAACATCTATATCCTTAACACCAAGTAAGCATGATCCCTCAAGACTGAAGTCCAGTCAAGGACTACATATTGGAGAACAGTAAGTGAATCTGCATCATGCCCAAAATGGTAAGTATGTCCATTATGTCTTCTTAATCTACAGTAAATGTGAAAATATGTGTCCATCACAGAAAATGTTTATGGTCTTAGTCCAACCTGGGCATCTTGTAGCTTGGATATCCAGTTCTAGTACTCTACAAGTAGTAAATGTCCTTCATGTAAAACAAGAATTTTAGCCATAATCTGCCTCAAGTCCATTTGTGAAGACTGCAGATGGATATAGATATTTACAGCCATCATTCTCTGTATTTTAAACAAAAAATAAACGTATCGGCAGTAGATATTTTATTACATTTTTTTGTGATTCAAGGACTGTCAGTGGTGTGTATTATTAAATTTTTTGTATTTTAAAAATAAAAACTGATAAAGGCTGAAAACTCAAATAACAAACTGGCACTTAGTGTAAAATCTGTTTAATCGCCACTTTCGTCCAACCAGACTTCATCAGAAATATAAAACTGTGTGAATTCCAAGTCATAAATACTAAATACATCAATTGTTTAATTACATCTTGTTAAAACCACAATCATTTAATCAAATAATTTAAAAAGACAGAGTGAAAAACAGAACAGGAAAAAGAATGTTCTAACTTATTTAACAGTTTTGGCATAAACCCTACGTTCTATTAGAAAACTGTTGATGGCATCATTTAAACCTGGAGGGACATCTGAATTTAACTTTATCTGCCATCTAGTCTCTCTCTGTTCTAAATAATTCTTAAAACTTCACCCTCTTAGGCTTAAATGTCCATGTTCAAAAACAGAAAATATATATTTTTTAAAATTACTACATACAACCCTGTGCCTATACAAGGCATTTCTACTGTCTTTATTTTCAACAATATTTACATGTTCCCTGATCCTGATATATAGGAGCCTGGTGGTCATCCCAACATAAAATTTAGAACATGTACTACAAACAGCAATGTAAACTACTCCTGAACTTTTGCAAGAAAAATAACCTGTAACTGGTATGGTGTAAGAAAGATGTGGTAAATCTATGAAGGATCCTTCCAAAATGTACCTACACGTACTGCATGCCTAATATTTGTGCATGCCATGGACTTCACTAATGCTTGGAATTTCAACAACAAATGAATCCCTACCCTTTTTCCAATAAACTTTTCAAATTTAAATCCTTCCTATACACAAACCTTGGTTTTATACCCACACTTTTTACTAGATCATAATTACCTTCCACAATCTTCCAATTTCTAGAAATCACATTTTTAATAATGGGCCCATCAACTGTCATAAGCATGCCAAAACTCAAATGTCTCTCATCGCACGACACAGTATTATTTGTAAGAAGAACAAGCTTTTTTCTAATAATGGCAGGATATCTATCTTCCCTTCTATCCTATACATATTGTGTCTGTTGATCTAATAAATTTCCATTATAACCTCTTTCCATGAACAGTTCTTTAATAAATTTAAATTCTTCAGCCAGAGAATGATCGTCGCTTGTCATTCTGCTGGCTCTAATGAATTGTCCCTTAGGAATATTGTCCTTTATATGCTTAGGATGTTGACTAGAATAATGTAAATAACTGTTCAGGAAAGTAGTTTTTCTATGAATACTACTTTCAAACCTACTATTAATATTGTCCCATTCTAAATGGACATCTAAATAATTAATAGATGTGCCTACATCACCCCTTACAAACTTAAGAAAACAGGAACTAGAATTGAGTTGTCCAAGAAACAGTTCCACTTGATGATGTCCCCCTTCAATTACAAAAACAAATCCTCTATAAATCTTTTGTAATATATAATGCCAAAGCTGTCATAATATGAAGTCAAAATTTTATATGCCCACCATCCCATGACTATGTTGGCAAACAAAGGGGCTACTGGGAGACCCCATAGCTATACCTTGAGCCTGTTTGTAATACTAACCATTGAACAAATAATAATGATTTTTTTAAATAATGTCCAATAAATTACAATAAAAATTAATTACTGTAGTATTGTGGTGCAACGTCTTAGAGCGTCTTCTGTGTGTCGACATGCGTGAATGGGCGTTCCTTCATTGAAGGTTGTGCGTTAGACTCAGCAAGCCAGCACGTAAAAATCTACTGCCAATCATTAGCGGACCGGAGTTCCGCTGTGGCGACCCCTAACCGGGAAAAGCCGAAAGACAGTTGTTTTGTAGTATTGTGGTGAGTAAATCTATTTAAATAAGCTCTTAACATATTCAATTCCCATTTCTCGAGATATACATGTATATAGAGATACCACATCCAAAGTAAAAATGAAATGTTTATTAGGATCAAACTTGGCTGCCTCATGAAACTGTCTCATGCTTTCTAAAAAGCTCCAAGAGTCTTTAAGAAAGGACTCCATTTGATGCACACACGGTTGCAAGAAAGAGTCCGCCATGATGGAAATGCCCTCAGTAACATAATTCGGGGCTGATATAATGGGTCTAAAGGGGGAGGTCAACCTGACTCTTATAAGTTTTAGGTATGCCAAATAACACTCCCACTTTAGGATGTTCAATGTGACAAAAATTATACATAAGTTCATTTAAATCACCAGCTAATAAACTGTCATACAAAAAATTAGAAATATACTTGTAACATTTGAAAATGTCAGCACTACTTGCTTTCTTGTACACACATTAATTTGCTAGCATATGTTCAATTTTTGTAACATACTCATTTTGATCCATGACAACAAGCATATCCCCCTTATCACTTTTCATTATACATATGGACTTGTTGTCACACGACACTTTCATGGCCACTCTACGTTCCTTATTTAAATTGTTATACACATTAAACATTTTGTCTTTACCAATACCTAATAAATGCCTCAATTCATTTTCACAAGCTGACTCGAACACTTTTAAAGTGTGATTCAATAATGGGTTATAACTGGAAGGCTTAATTAACAAACTCTCAGTGCATTTGACATCTTTCAACAAATAACATAAATGTAACTTTCTGGTATACTTTTTTAAGTGGAGAATAATATTGGTGATATCAGGGGTCTATATTAGATCACTGAATGCTTAAAAAAGTGAACGGTGATTGATCGAACTTATGTAAGCGAATGCTTACAATCTCAAACTGTCAGAACAGCAATTTTTTTCCTAGGGAAAAAATCGCTGATCCAAAACACATACACACAACACAAGCACACCAAACAAACAGCAATCCACACACATACACCTAAAATCTGACACCTAACCCTACACTAAACTATACACACACCACTAACTATCCACTTACCTTAACCCAAACCCTAACCCTAAGGTCCATCACTATCGCACACTCACCTCCCCCGCTCCCTAACCCTAACCCGCCCTAACCCTCACGTCCACACTATCGCACACATACCTAACCCACACCCTAATCCTAACTCATCTAACCCGCCCTAACACTCACATCCACACAATCGCACACTTACCTGAACCCGTAACTTTCCACCACAGCACTGAAAATACTGAAGCAACAGAAACAGACAAGCAAATTCTTTCCCTAGGAAAAAATTCAGGTTTCTGTTGCTTCGATATTTTAAGCTTTCACTTACATAAGTTCTATCAATCACTGTTCGCTTTTTTAAGTGTTCGGTGATCTAATATAGACCCTATATAAGCTTTCATTGAAGGTACAAAATTAATACCTAATCTAAGCAATTCAATATGATGTTGATTCAAATGGCAACTAGACAAATTTAAAATGTCTTTAGTAGGTGTGTTGTACCTTACTCATTGTCCGTTGAAGAGTCAGATGCCTCTTGACACCACACCTACATTTGTTTGATCTATACTGTTAGTACCCATTCAATATGCATGTGTTGCTCACTATGTGACTTGTTGTATAATTTATTCCCTGTTAACATGCCCTTTGCTGTCATTCTATTATTATGATTTTAGGACCTACTGTTTGACTTGGTTTTAACTTGACACTGCATGTAATAATTACTTTCTTTTTGATTTGTATTGCATTTCCACTCGGAACCTGAAAAAAGATCCAATAGGATCAGTTAACAAAGATGAATCAGTAAATTAAGTTAGTAAGTAAACAAATAAATAAATAACGTGTCTTTATTCTACCATGCTCAGTGAACCTACAGGACTTTTCAGAACATGCGTTATTCCTTTCCAGTATCAGTGGTTAAAAATGTGTTATAAGCTCCATCCTTCAACTCACACCTTCAGCATCACTGGTTGCTCAACATACCTTAGTAGAAACTTGAAAATAGTTAAGTTCAGTTTTTATAGCATCACTTTGGGTTTGTCTGAAAACAATATAATTTAAGTTTATTTTTCTAGACTTCACAGGTGGTGATGCAGTTGCAGCTTTTAACACATTTAGACATACTAAGGAGTAACAATCTGACTTAGATAATGTTCAAGTTTTGATAATACTGAGTCGAAAAATAATTTGCGGTTTTGTCAGTATTGTTTCCTCAGTGGAAATCACAATTCACAACAATATATTGATGTATGTGACTGAATTAAGCTATAAAATTAGAATTTAAGGACAAGTCAAGCCAGTAAGCATTGCAGATTCCCTAAACTGGCTTTGCTATATAATGTAGTTCAAGAATACATTCTGACAATGAGTATGTTATATGTACCACTTCGTCTGCTAGATCTGAGGATGACAGTTTGCAAATTATGACCATTTACCAGTTATATCTCCAGAGCCAGCCATAGCTACTACCTCAAAACTGTCTAGATATGGTAGAGACCATAAAAAAAACAGAAAATAGCTAGGTAGAATGACTAAAAGCAGCAAATGAGTATGTCATATTTTATAATAACAAAGACTGGGTCATGATGTTGGTGCATATATTTTTGCAAATGTCTTTGTTTTGAGAAATAAATCATGTAATAGATGAGGCATGCCTAGTCTATAGCACAGTCTACAGTGTGATGTATGGTAAATGATAAATGGTATGGTTGCTTTGATCACCGGAGTCTGTGTGTCAGTGTACCCACTTATTCTGCTGGGGTCTTAAACAGATCTGGACCCTCCAAAGCTCCTGACAAAGGAAAATTTTAACTACTTTTTACTGCCTGTAAAAAGTAATGCTGTATTTCACAGGGTGTAAAAGTGACTATGAATAGAACATGTTCACAAAATGAGTAAATGGATGTTCCATGGTATAAAATCAAGTGTTCTGCTTCATGTTTATATCTGGCCTACCATTCTTTTCAAAAGTCTCTCGTGCTGGATATGAGAAGACAGAAACTAATGTTTTAGGCAGGTTCAAGAATCATAATGTTTAGTATATGTGTAAAAAGAATTTAATGTATCCTGGATTGTATAACAGACCCTTTTGTTTAGTTGTACTATATTTGCACTGGAGCAGCATGCGTAATGTATATATTACTAAATTTGCTGTATAAGCGAATATCACCTTAAATAAATATTTATCGGGATGTAAGAATGTCAGTTACATAGAACAAAGGTCAAATTCTTATCACCTGGTAGTGACAGGATTTTACCTTTGATGAACAGGAAGTAGATACAGATGCACAGGTATTAATGACTATTACTCAAATGTATCCCTTCTATGTGAGTTCCAATGTCGTTTAATGCTTTTTCTAACCTATTCAAGTCACTGGAACTGAAGGCACTCCCAACCTGCACATTTCTGGTAAAACTGTTTTATTTCATAACCACCCCAATCCCAGGTGCTACTGCCCTGTCTCTTTCATTGTAACCAGGAAGCCATCTTCAGAAATAACTGATTACATGGTAGATCTCTGCCTTTCAGTAGAAATTAATCTCATTGAATACATACATGCAATCATTGGTAGAGCAGATGATAAAAGACCATGAAACCCACTCTGTGCCAACTGTTATGCTGTTGCCTTCTTTGGGGGTATATGGTTTTCATCATGATAAATAAATAAAAAATCAGTTAATTAGATTTTATTGACCCCCATTTACTTCAAAAACAGCCAGTATTAACAATCAGATTGTGAAATGGATTGAGTAAGAGTAAGGAAGTTTCACTGTATCCTTAAGTTTGTACAGTCTGAGACATTCCTTATACACAGGTCACACATATTTTTGTCAACCAGAGAATAAGTTGTGGATAGCAATTAATAAAGAGCCAAAGGATTTTATCTGGGAGGGAAGTGGGCAAGAGTCAAGTGGGATAAGTTAATCCTTACAACAGAACAAGGTAGTTTGGGATTACCTGATTTGAAAGGGTACTTCAGAGCTACACAGTTAATGCTCCTGTACATAGTACAAGCAGAAAGCAGTAATTCAAAGTGGAAAGGGATGATGATGAAATGGGGGGAACTCTAGAAATAAGGAGAGACTGGGATTTTGTATGCAGATCCTTAAGGAGATTAACAATAAATATATATAATATTATATTCATAAAGTAGCAGAAAGTAGTCTAAGAAATAAGCCAACACAGGAATGGAGAAAGGAGATTCTGCCGATAGGGATGACTACAATTAGGGGTACAGAGAATAGGCAAGGGGGAGCCTGGACAAAATTGGCAAAGCAACCAAGGTATTGGGAGCAAATAATTAGAGAGAGAAACGTAATCAAATGTGAAGAGGCCAAGAATACATTTGGACTGCAGGACAGAGAATGCTTTCCATATCAAGGAATGATATCAGAGTATAGGCAAAGAAAAACGAACGGGGTATCCTAAGTGAAAGACCAGCACTGGTAGAGTTGTTTAGTAGAGCATATAATATGTTACATTTTAATTATAGGAATCAATTGGAGGAGGTTAGAAAGGATTGGGAAGAGAGTGGATAAGCAATTCACAAAGAAACAATGGAAAGATATATGTATGGCTCCAAAATATGCACCAAAGTCTAGAAGATTTATGATTTTTGCTTGGAAGTGTTTACATAGGTATGTTTATACCCCAAGCTGACTCCAAAGAATTTTTCTTCAGGTAAATGGCAAATGTTGGAGGTGTGATGGGGAAGAAAGAGGTAAAGGTATTTTTTGGGACTATAATGAGTTGGCAGACTTTAAAATGTCACTGCAGACTACTCTGTCAGAAATACTGGGTGAGCAAATTGGTGTAATTAAGGAAAAGATTTTTTGAGCTGTGATATAGAATTAGAATTGCCTAAACATAGTAAGACCTTGCTGAGTTTAATTCTGGCGGCTGCTAAAAAAGCAGTTCCTAGAAAATGGAAATCAAAGTCTGAACCAACCATGCTAGAAGTAGTGAATATAGTAACAGAGATAAAAGCACTAGAAGTGGGATCTTTAGAAAAGGGTAGGAGCAAAAAAATGGAATTGTGTGAACAATACATGCAGAATAATGTTTTGAAAGAGGAATGAGGTTTAAAGGAAGGCAGGAATTGAATGAGCTATATGTTAGATTGATAATGACTATACAGAAGATCATATGTGATTTATAATGTTTTCAACTGAAAATATGTCAATACGGTTTGTTTTCATTTATAGTATATAAATGTACGATTGCTTATGTTATAAGTGATAATTCAATAAAGATGTTTCTTGTCTGAAACAAAATTTAGACATTCCATATCTAGGGACTAGGGTGTGAGAGAAACTGGGAACTTGGCCCCAGCAAAAATGCTGTTTTTATTATTGCTAATATATATATATATTGTAGTTTACTGTAATTACATTCATAGAATTACTGTGAATCTACTTTTTTCCCTTTATGCTTTCCATAAATCTTGCTGCAAAAAGTCAACACTACTCCCTTATCTACCAGGGATACAAGTACTGTAGTGTCCTACCATCCTGTCCTAATGGGCTGTCCTACCACAGCGTGGACTACAAATAGCTTTCCCACCCACTCACCCAAGGGCTATGCAAACATTTATTCTCAGTTTACTGTCATAATTTTCTTCAGCTTCTCCCATTATATTACATAAACACTATGAATATTAGTTAAATGTAATCTTTGTATTGCCCAACACCTCATTTCTTATGATTTGCTTTCTATAACTTAGTAAGACGTTTTCTTTGAGCATCTATCTATTACCCCAAATGGAAGGATGCCTTAAAAACAATTTCTTTGTGTCAGGGTATTTGACTGGAGATATATTTTAAATATTCTCTGTCCATGCTTGCAAAAAGAGTTATTAAAAAAACTTGGACAGACTTGTGAAGTCTTGCCTACTTTAACTGATCACCTAAGACCTCTTCTCAGGCTATTTTTAATGCTACTTCTGTTTTGCTGACAGAAATGTGAGCATTTCAAGGACTTATGCAAGTGCTGTAAAAGACTGTAAGACTACAGAATGAGAAGAAGAAAAACACAGCTTGCAAAGTCACTGACTGAATATCCGGAGAATATGTTGTGCAGGAAAGGGATATACTACTCCGTCAAGATAGGTGAAAGGCATTTATGAGGCACTGCCCACTCGTAAACACAGGTGTGTGAAAGAGTTATGTTGGTGTGAACGACCTGACATGTACCTCCCTGGACTACATGAAAAGAGACATGGAAGAACTCTCCGATCTTGTAGCCCAGGCAGGTATGACCCTAGCCCTGAGTAGCATCCTGCCATCGCCCAGAATGATACTGCAGTACAAGGACAAAATGATTGACTTCAACAATTGGCTAAGCTTCTGGTGTCATTCTAAGGGGATCCAATATCTGTCTGCCTGGGATGACATGTTCGACAGACCATGATGCTTTGCCAGAGATGGCCTGCACCTGTCACCCCTGGGATTCTGGATACGGGCAAAGGCTGTTGCCGCCCCTATAGTGCCTTTTTTAGGCAAGGTTCAAATGACAAATTCACCACCATAACAGGAACAGGCAAGCAAAAACTGAGGGTAATGCTATACAATGCTAGAAGTCTAACTCTCAAAATGCACTCACTCGAGGCACTCCTTAAAATGGAGAACATCGATGTCTGTGCAGTGACTGAGACCTGGTTCAAGGCTCCAGAGAGCACTCCTGTATTATCAGGCTCTAACTCATACCACATTTTTCGGCCATCTAACCTGGACCGGAACACCAAAGGCGGTGGTGTGTCCATATTCATTAAGGATATCCACACCTCCAGGCTAGTTGCTCAGCATAATGCAGCCAAGGTTATCCAAGTGCAACTAACTCTGGGCAAAACTGCAATCCAAATTTTATCTTGCTACAGATTCCCCACTATGCCCCAGGATTCCCACTCCTCTTTTCTTGATATACTGGAAAATATTAGGGTTCATCCAAACACCCTAATATTGGGCGATTTCAACTACCCCACCATTAACTGGGAAAACTACTCATGTACCAACTCCTTTGCTCAGCGCTTTCTAGAATTCATAAATTCCAATGCCCTGGATCAACTTATCCACACCCCCACCAGGGGCAACAATATCCTAGATCTAGTCATTACCAACATGAGTGATCAGTGTTCCACACCTGAAGTCAACTCCTCGTTGGTCAGATTCAAACATAAGCTAATCACCCTAGATATCCAGATCCCACCCCCACCCCCCATTAAGGAAACCACAGTAAAAAAATTCTCCAAAGCCAACTTCATGCTTCTTAAGACAGAAGTGGTGAACTTCATGACACCCATGCAGATGGACAATACAGTTACGACTGCTGAATCCTACACAAATGCACTCTATAAGCACTTACACAAGTGCATGGATCGTGCTATCCCAAACAGAACCAAGACACTATACTCCAAAAAAAGAAAGCCAATCTGGTGGTCCCCTGCCGGAAACAAATTCTACAACAGAAGGAAGAAATTGTTGCAAAAGAGAGTAAAATCCCATGAGTGGAGGAGCTCCCTGGTCAGCCTCAGCAAGAAACTGAGATCCCTTATAAGATCCTCCAAAGCTAGCTATGAAAACAAGATTGCAACTGTTTCTAAGGACAACCACAAAGCAGTCTATAGCTATGTCAAGAATCTCAATGGCAACACCCAGATCTGCTCTGAGTTATAGCACAATGGCACAAAAATTACAGAACCACCTGATATTGCCAGCATCCTGGCAGATAGGTTCAGTGCTAACTTTACCCCCTTCTCCCCCCTAAAGGGTCCATATCTATACAGGAAGAATGTAGAGTCCCTGTAATCACAACTTCACAGGTAAAAGCAGCACTCTCTAAAGCCAAAAACACAGCATCCATGGGACCAGACAACATCCCAGGCTGCGTTTTACACAAACTTCAGAACGAACTTGCTTCCCACCTAAGCACCATGTTCAATCATAGACTCACGTCAGGCTTTGTGCCCACTGAATGGCGCACAGCAACAGTTATCCCACTCCACAAAGGGGGAGCCACCACTGATCCTGGGAACTATCGCCCTATTAGCCTGACGAGCCTGGTCTGCAAGGCCATGGAATGTATCATCATGGAATTCATAAACAAAGACATTGCTAACCTCCAAACTCTGGACCCCACCCAGTTCGGGTTTGTGAAAGGCAGATCTTGCCTGCTGAACCTGGTCGACTTCTTTGAGGCAGTCACCAATGCTGTAGACAAGGGAAAGGTGGTTCACACAGCCTATCTTGACCTCGCCAAGGCTTTCGACACCATCCCCCATTCTGGAATTATAGCCAAACTCATTAAACTAGGTATAAATCCCTATGTCACAAGATGGGTTGCCAACTGGCTCACTGACAGAACCCACGGTGTAAAAGTTGCAGACTCCAAATCTGACTTCAAACCAGTGACAAGTGGAGTACCACAGGGTTCAGTCCTGGGACCTCTCCTGTTTGGTATCTACTTCTCTGAAGTACAGGCTAACACAGAAGGCCTCTGGCTAATGAAGTTCACAAATGACTGCAAATTAGGAGCTATAGTCGAGTCCCCAAATGATGTGGACATCCTACAAAAGGGCCTCACTGAGACAGATGCCTGGTGTCAGAGCCACGGCTTCAAGCTCAATGCCAAAAAGTACTTTTAAAACTTTTAATGTGAGCGCTTTCATCAGAAACAGTGCTCTAACTCCTTCAGACATTTACATATATATTTTCAAAAAAAGATTTTTAAAATGGTTTTAATATGTTTAAACAAGTTATAAGAAATGGATTTTAGGAGTTTTGGTATATAAATGTACTTATAGAGGACTGCAACTTTAAATAATAGATTACTTTATTATTCCTAATATGAGTTAATTAATTAATTGGGTTTTGTATTTAAAGCTTGCTGTGGTTGTCTTTGTTTGTCTGAAAAAGTTAGTGCACTGTTTCTGACGAAAGCGCTCACATTGAAAGTTTTAAAAGCAGTTTTTTGATTCGCTCATTCATCTGCAAAGCCATTTCTTCATTTATTTCTCAATGCCAAAAAGTGCATTGTTATCCCCTTTGATAAAAACTCTGTAGCCATGAACTACCACATAGGCGGCAGTCTTCTTAACACCGAATGTGTGATAAGAGACCTTGGGACCCAGGTGTTCAGTAGTCTCTCCTTTGATAATCACATTGCCACAGTAGTCAGGAAATCCTTCTACATGGCACACCTCATCACAAAAGGGTTCTCAACCCGGAAAAAAGAGGTCATTGTTCCCCTCTACTCGACACTCATTAGACCCATTATAGAGTACAATGCCCCTTTTGGGATGTACCTAACAAGACATCTGTAGCAGCTGGAAAGGCCACAGAAGTACCTCACAAAGAGAATTACTGGCCTCAAACAGATGCCCTACACTGATCGTCTAAAAAAACTCCAGCTTTACTCTGTAGCATATCGCCTACTCCGAGGTGATCTCTGCCTAACATATAAAGCTATGTCAAACCCAGAGCTGTTGGACATGCTACACCTAAAGAAATCCCAGTCCCTCTGAGCTACATGCTCTCGGGACCTAAACCTTATCACCACAATAAACAGGACTTGCTGGAGGGATAGATTCCTGTCCCAGAGACTTCCTATACTCTGGAACAAGCTACCCATCTATGTCAAGCAAAGTTCCTCATTAACACTCTTCAAGAAAAATCTTGATGAGTGGATTGGAAATAGGAAATACAGCCCGGGGATCACTTCTGTGGCTCTGCTCAACAGGGGCACAGGAAATTAACTTTCTTGGGTTGGCGTAAGCCAGGAAACTTTGTTGGCCAGGCTTACTTAGGCCCTTGAGCCGATATCCTAGTACGTACTTATGAACCTATGAATTATACATATTTCTCAGTTTGATTAATTATTATATACTGCATGGAGCATGGGGATTACACTCTGAGATCCAGAAAAAAAAACAAATCAGTTAAGCCCTGCTATAGCATGAGACCCATGCTTAACAAATGTTAAGATCCCCACGCTTAACTTGTTAAGGTTGGGTCTCAAACTAGGCTTCTTCCTGCTGTCTGTGGCAGAAACAAGTTCCTGACTTCCTCTTATGACGTTAGAATAACAAGATTTGTGTTCACTTGTATTTTCTGAATGATAGGAAGTCTGAAACTGAAATGTATGTTGATATCACTCCTCAATGATTTGTGAAAAACATAGATTTTATAAGTAACAGACCAAAAATATGTGGCAAAAACCTAGACATTATGCAAAAATCTGAACAGATGAGAGGCACAGAAAGTTAGTGTAAACATAAGAGACTGAGTCTGTGTTTCTGACCGCACTCACTAAGTGCTTTACAGCTTTCAAAGCTTGGAAAATACATTGCTCTATTTTTTTTTTCTGTAACTAGTAGTACATGAAGCAGATAAAGCTCCATATATTGCAAATAATTATGATTGGGTCCCCAACCATAACCCTTAATTATCTGTTCTCAACAAAGATGCTTCACTCAAGGTGACTTTCTTGTCACCCATGTCTTGAACACATAATGAACAGTTTATGATCAGATCAAAATCCTGTATGATAAGCTTGTGCCTGACCAAAAACAGTGTTACCACCACTGAAAGATTACTTAATGATAATGTATCAGGGCAGAGTAAATGACTTTCATAAAATGTAAACAAATGTTGACCTGATGTAAGGTGTTGGTACACTACAGTTAGAATTACCACTATTGTTTGGAATGCTTCAACCTATGGCATAGATGCAATAACTCAACAAGTCATGTGTTCAAAGAATAAAAGACTAGTTGCATGCACACCAAAAACACGCTAAGAGAAAATGTTCTTAAATCAAGAAGGGAAGTGTTTCTTTTGATCTGTGGAACTAAAAAATGTCATCAGTATCTCTTGGATAGAATATTCAAGTTCATGACTGATCATAGACCTTTAGTAACCTTGTTTGGTGAGCATAAGAGTTTGCCTACCCTAAGTACAATGTGAATTCAAAGATAGTCTGTAATACTGGTAGCTTATGACTATCCCATAGAATATAGAGTTAGCAAGAGTCCTACAAATCTAATGGAGTGTACAGAATTCAATTACCTCAAACTATAGATAAAGCTACAGAAGGAATCACTGAGTACATGAAAGTTTTGACCAAGGAACCTAGAACTTTCAGAAGTACTTTTATAATTTTGTGTTTACAAAATCCAGAAATCTCTGTGCCTGTACGTTTGGTGTCATATATGATTTCCAGTTAATAGTGGGGTAATTGAAGTCACTCATGAATATGGTATTGGGTTGATTGGTAAATGTTTCAATAGGTTTAAATACATGGCATGGGTTTCTTAGGTCAGGCAGGGGGACCTATAGCATGCAAGGAAGTGGTATTGGATTTTTGCCTATGGTCATTTGAACGAGAGAAGCTCAGGTACGTTGTCCTGTTTGACCAGCCCTTAGGTATATTTATTTTTAATGTAAATTGTGACACCTCCACCTTTAGTCCCTGCCTGTGTATTAGCTGGTCTAAATGTGTGGAAGGCATTATAACATTACACTGTTGGTGTGCTCTCTGCAACTTTAAACCATGTTTCAGTGACTGCATAGATGTCAGCATTCTCTAGGGTGAGGAGAGCTTCTAGGGTGTGAAGCTTTTTATTTAGACTCCTAACTTTCAATCAAAAATTGTTAATAAACAGATGTAATTCATGTTGCCATAACCATTTGCTCCTTAATAATACTTTTCTTTTGATAATAAGAATGAGTGCTAGTAAAATGCAAATAACTATTAGACTATTTGTGGAACATAGCAGATTTATATCACTGGTGAGCCTTATCTTTAGGTAATGTGACATGTAAATAATCAATATAATCATAAGAAGTTGAATATGTAAACCTTAAAAAGGATCAGATTCCACAAAGTACAAGTCATCTATAAATCTACTGTACAAGCTCCATGAGTTAGGAAAGCAAAAGATGAATATAAATTTTCTCTCCAGGTCCACAAAACATATTTGCATACATGGAGGCACAAACTGCCCCCATAGCTACTGCTTGGATTATCTATAAAATTCCCCATTAAAAACAGTAAATTGTCATTTGGTACAGTTTTCATACACTTACAGACTAAACTAAACTCTCTTATTACTTAAAAAGTCACAATGTGACAAAACGTCTTGAAACCAATCCAATGGCATGGGGGAAATCACTGAAAAAATATCAATGCTTGATTTTCATAAAGAACCTTGAGAATGTCCTTCTGATTCATAGTAAAGTTCTGAGGCCCATTAGGTTTATTGTTGGCCAGTAATCTGAAATATTTTTCAACCTGATTTTCAAACACATGCAATGCAAGATGGATAGGGAGGGTTGAATGCGCTCTTTTTCTTTAAAGGTTAGTTGAAAATCTGGACCCTTCCCAATCAGACATAACTTTCAAGTTCAACTTTCTCAAAAACAATTTCAAATCCATTAAAACACTAACAATAATTACACATCTAGAAGGGACAAATTGAAAATCATTTTTAAATAGACTAAAATAATTATAATCATTGTTCAGTTCACCATACTTAAAGATGTTGAAATTTCCACTTAAATAAAGAATGGCATTATGTGAAACCTTTATTTCTTTGGTAGTAGTTAGTTCTTCTCCCTTCTTCCTCACCCCCTTCCTCTGCATCTTTATTGTCTCCCTCTGGGGTTTAGGGTCATATGGATGTTTCATTTGTTGAACTGCTGTGTGCTAAGCTTGCCAATCTCCTTAATGGTGAAAAATCCAAGGGATCACATGGTTCACCAGATGGCGCAATCAAGGTATCACAATCAATAAGATATCAATCAATCACAGAACTATCAGTAAAAAAAGTATTATCTTTCCTACAGGCAGATTTTAGGAAGGATACAGGATTTGTTTCCATTATTCTCTTTTAAATCTCTTTCCATTTTCTCTACTTCCTCTTTTTTATATCCTCACACTTGTTCTCAACACTCTTAAAGATATTATGCTATTTAGCTGTATCCACTTGAAACCTTCGTGGAAATCTAGTAATCATTCCTTGAAAAATAAGAAGAATTGTTTGAAATAACTCTATACATTCTGCCCTGGCATTGCTAAAATGAAAATGCTAGCAAGGAAACTTACCAAGTAGCCAAAAGCTAAAAGAAGAAATTGAAAATATATGTAAAGCAAGTGTGTCATTGCGAACAGAACAGAACATGACAGAACAGAGCAGAACAGAAAATACCTAGACAGGCATCGTTATACTCATTAGAATTTACAAGCAGATTTTGGAAAAGACTGCACATGAATTTTTGTGGTTGTGGTAGATGCACATTTCTGATGACTGAAATCACATCTCAGGCAATCATTATTCAGTAATACTTTTCAGTGCTTTTTGCTTACCTGAGCACATTGTCACTGAAAAATGGAATAAAGTTTACATCAGAACATTGTAATGTTCTTAAATAAATGGAGTAATGCATTCTATTAATGGACCAGGACATACAAATTCCAGTGTTTTAGCTGAAATATTTCTACAAATGATATACTCAGGCTTTAAGAAATTATCAAATACTGTACTTTAAGGATAAGTTGCCCAGAAGGACAGACACCTGCAAAATTATTCTTGAGTAGACATATCAGAACTAGATTTAACCTGATGACACAGAATCTGAATGGGGCTGTTGACCTGATGACACAGAATCTGAATGGGGCTGTTGAAAAGAAACAGTACTTGTAAAAAAGTTCCAGCATGAACATAAAAAGGAGAGATCATTCAATGAATATAATAGAGTGCATCTCTGAGATTTCACTATGGAAGTCATAGGTAGATTCTCTGGATTATTGTAGATAGAACTGTCTGAGTTTCATATTGTATTCATGGAATGTATTCAGGAATTTCTTGCACAAAACATTCAGAAACTTGAGACCTACACCACTGATAGCTCAGGACAATGACACTCATGAAGAAATAAATCCTCACGCTACTAAAGTATGGAATAATAATTTTACTGATATGAAAAAAAGTGGAGAATGAGACATTTTCCAACCCTGACTTATTGTGTGAGTCTAAACAAGAGTGTGATGTCCCAGAAAGTCAGAAACCGTTGTCTGAGCACAGAAAAGCACAGAAAGATACACAACTACTAGTGCTTCTTACTTATTAACTAACAAATCCGTAGCTGTAGTTCTGCATCTATGCCAAAAAAACAAATACTAGTTGTCTACAGCACTGAATAAGCAGTGAACATTTTCGAGTGGCCACTGAATTGTTAAAAATGTCTAATTCAAAAAGGGATTAATGTGGTACATTCAGCTGTGCACGTAAGCAAAGAGTCTTTGTAAAAGTAATTGCCCAAGAGTATAAAAAGTACTGTGCATGTGTATGATGATCAGTCTATAGTCAGCCCATACATCTCAACTGCCCAGATTTTCACAGGATAGCCAGATTTTTGCCAAATATTTTTGGCGTTGGCCTCCTACAATTTGTGGCTTTCTGACAAACCACTGTGTACTGAAGTCACTAAATAATGACACAAGTTTCAGACTTCATATCCTTCAGAAAATGCATGCTAATGCAAAACCTATTATTCTAGCATCTATCTAAATTTATAACAGCAATGTTTAAAATGTAATCCCTGTTTTTGGGCCTGTGTCCCACCATTATTTTTGGCTTTGTTCTTATTTCCTGCGCTTAGAGGTTGAAAGGTATGGGTAAGCCTTTAATGAGTGGTACAAAAAGTACTGCCCATGTGTATGGAACTCGGGCTATGCTCAGCCTTTAGTGAGAAGTATAAAAATACTGTGCGGGTGTATAATCATTTATTCTGTGCTCAGCCTTTCATCTGTAATACACTGTCTTCAAACTGTATGCCTGGTTTCCGTGCAAGTTTGTTCAAAGTATATAACAATTACTCTGTTATTTTATTTGAACTCATCCTTTGGAAATAAACAGCAGTGACATTAGCAGATTGATGCTTGCCAGAACCATTTGACTGTATTACAGGCCAGCCTTATTTCTTTTGCTTGTCTGTTTGAGAACAATTTATGCTAGAAAAAGAGTTTTTATGTCATACCAGAAGACATTTAGTTGGTGCTGCGGTAGCGTTGTCGCCTCCCAGTAAGACGCTGTCCGGTTTGATTCTCAGCTAGAGCGTCTTCTGCGTGGAGACATGCGTGAATGGGCGTACCTTCGTTGAAGGTTGTGCGTCAGGCCTGGCAAGCCGGTACGTAAAAATCAACTGCCAATCATTAGCGGACCGGAGTTCCGCTGTGGCGACCCCTAACCGGGAAAAGCCGAAAGACACACACACACACACACACACCAGAAGAGATTTAGTGAATTCCTATAGAACAGATTTCATAAAAAGGCATCTGTTGGTGTTAGACAAGAACAAAAAGAGGGCTGAAAATATTTTTTTCTCTAAACATCTTTATTAAATTTTCGCATATGACAAAGGCAATCTTACATTTATATAAATAAAAAAAAACAAGTAATCTCTGTGGTATCCCCAAAAACTCAAAACAACCCACTAAACAAGTGTAGTGGGTCCAAAAACACACCAGTGTAAGAAACTTCTCTGTGTAGAAGATTTTCAGTCCATATATCTCTAGTTAATCACTGTATATTAATCCGCTCAGACAATAGTAGCAGAAGTAGCAAACTTAAACTTGTCTTAAGTCAAAAAAAAAATAATAAAAAACATATAATTGTACAGAATTACTAAGTATTCGAAAGTAATCCAAGCAAAGCAGGCAGTCTGTTTCCAGTTGAAAATCCTTTATTATGTACACAGACAAGCGATCCAAGTAAAACAAAAATAGAGTAATAATTTCCTCACAAGCTTTCTAAATATATATATATATATATATATATATATATATATATATATATATCACCAAAACACAGTATAAAGCAACAGCTACCATGCAGAGTTCAGTCCAGGAAATGTTGCAAAATTACATAAAATCTGAGAAATAACCAGTCCGTAGTAAAAATCAAAATTGTTGTTTATTAGTGCACTCAGTAGGTTAGCGCTTTCACAAGTTAGCTTCTTCAGACCATATAACTGAGTGAAGACCAAACATCGACTTAGTATGGAACATTTCAAAAAGGACTTTGGACACTTTTGAAAAATCTATTCTTAATAAAGGTTTGGGCTTTATACCCACATGTAAGAGCCAATTAACCGATGTTATTGTTGACCTTAAAATGTTTGTTAGAAATGCTACTTTGAAATTAGAAATGGGAAATACTCACATGGAAAAGTCAAGTACTTTTAAGAGGTCTAGTATGTATATGCCTAATAGTCATCCTCTCCTTCAAGCATTTGACAAATTAGTAGAAGAAGATTTAAATAAGTACTACAATTGTGGCCAACACATGCAAGGCCTTAGAAATAATTTGAGTGTGGATGAATGTGAAGCTTTAAAGAGGTTGCAGAACGACTTAAGTATTGGTATAAGGCCAGCAAATAAAGGCGGCCCAATTGTGAGTGCACTAATAAACAACAATTTTGATTTTTACTACGGACTGGTTATTCCTCGAATTTTATGTAATTTTGCAACATTTCCTGGACTGAACTCTGCATGGTAGCTGTTTCTTTATACTGTGTTTTGGTGATATTTCCTATTTTCTTAAGCACAGCTTCTACCCCCTGGATTTAGCCTGCTTTTTTGTTGTATATATATATATATATATATATATATATATATATATATATATATATATATATATATATACATCTACATTTTATCACACAAGGGAGTGGTTTATTGTGCTGTAAAACAAAGTGTTATTGCTACACATGTTAAATTCACATCCCTTCCCCCATCAGTGTGACATTCGAGCTGGTCCTGCCCTACTTAGTAGCTGTCATAATAATATATAACCCTTATGTACTTTAAATAAAATTTATAATGATGTGGTACCTCTTATTTAACCAGATTAAGTAGATTATTAAGTCTGTGATTTTATCCAAGACAATATACTACATGGCTGGAAATATATCAGCCTTATTTGCCATGTAATATATTGTAATAATATATATCCATATATATATATATATATATATATATATATATTTTTTTTTTTTTTTTTTTTTTAGAAAGCTTGTGAGGAAACCATTACTCTATTTTTGTTTTACTTGGATCACTTGTCTGTGTACTTAATAAAGGATTTTCGACTGGAAACAGACTGCTTAGCCTGCCTTGCTTGGATTACTTTTGAATACAATATAACATTAATTACCTTTAGTCTTGAGTCAAGAATAACTCTTCAGGATGTGCAAAACATTTTCTTTTTATTTAAATCCACATACGTCAGTGCTGGGAGGCTATCTACACAATTTAAAATCAGTCTCACCAAGCAGCAAAAATACACACTCTTTATTTAATTTCTTATCAGTAACATGCATGCAGAATACTGATGTGGTTGAATAGGATTTCTGCAGACCCTCATGCTTCTCGCTTAATGCTGCATGTGAACAATTGTGTTTTTTAGTACCAATAATGTTTTAGAAAAGTATAGGCTAGCTGGCTTGTTAAGCAGTCTTGTTTCCTGACCGTGTACATTTTAGTACCAGTCCATTCTAACTCCCCAACATTCCTTGTAACTGTCCATCCCAGCCTGGGAAGGTCAGAGCTTACATACAGTGTGCTCTTTCTTACTTTCAGAAACCACTGTATGTAACATCCTTTAACTCCTTCAGCAACTTTTTTTTACATTCAGTCATCTGTTAATACACTTGCAGCTTGATATTAGAATGCAGTTGTGAAACACTCAGAACTACAATAAGTAATTGTGATTTGCATAACTATGTATCTGTACTACATATCATTTTTAACATGAACAAATATTAAATAATTCATCAAACATGTTTGTGAAGAAACTGTAAGTTAATATGCATTTTGTGAAGAATGATCATGAGAGATACATTTTTCTCTAACAGTAATTCTGTACAACTGCGGTGGTGGTGCTGTGGTAGCATTGTTGCCTCACAGTAAGATGTTGTCCTGCTCGATTCTCAGCTAGAGCGTCTTCTGTGTGGAGACATGCATGAATGGGCGTACCTTCGTTGAAGGTTGTGCGTCAGGGCTGGCAACTCAGCACGTAAAAATCTACTGCCAATCATTAGCAGACCGGAGTTCTGCTGTGGCGACCCCTAACCAGGAAAAGCCGAAAGACACAACAACAAGTAATTCTGTACAATAATATATTTTTTATTTATTTATTTTTTTTTACTTAAGACGAGTTTAAGTTTGCTATTTCTACTACTATTGTCTGATCTGATTAATATACAGTGATTAACTAGAGAAATATAGACTGAAAATCTTCCACACAGAAAAGACTCTTACACTGTTTTATATAAATGAAAAACATACAAAATGATGCCACTTTAGTTACAACCAGTTTACATCACAGACACCATTGAAACAACTGTAGTTGCAAACATTATACATCACTTATACACCATTCAGTCATTATCAGTTTAGCATTATATAACTTATTCAAATCCTGCCTCTTAAACCTCATTCCTGCTCTGCATATATTGTTCCCACAATTCCCATTTTTTTCCTATGTAGTTTGCTCTTTCCCTTTTATAAAGATCCCAATTACAGTTGTTTTATCTCTGTTACTATATTCACTACTTCTAGTAAAGTTGGTCTAGACTTTGGTTTCTATTTTCTAGTAATTGCTTTTTTGGTACCCACCATAATTAGATTCAGCAAGGCTTTTCTATGTCTACGCAATTCTGATTCTGTAGCATAACTCAGAAAAAATCATCTCCACAGTCAGTCCAATCTGTCCACCCAGCATTTCTGACAGAATGGTCTGCAGGGAATACTTAAAGTATGCCAGTTCATTACACTCCCCAAAAATATGTTCCTAGCTACCTTTTTCTTGCCTGTCACACCTCCAACATCTGCTATCCACCTGAGGAAAAATTCTTTGGAGTCTGCTTGGGGTATAAAAATACCTATGTAAACACTTTCAGGCAAAGATTCTAAATCTTCTAGACTTTGTTGCATATTTTGGAGATATACATATATCCCCCCCATTGTCTTATTGTGAACTGCTTATTCAATCTCTCTTCCCAAACATTTCTAAGTTCCTCTGATTGATTCTTATAATTATCATGCAATATTTTATATGCTTTACTAATTATTCCTTTTTTAATAGTAGCTTCTGTTCTAGATTAAAACTCTGCCAGTACTGGTCTTTCATTTAGGAACCCCCTATTTCTTTCTGTTTGCCTATACTCTGATATCAATCCTTGATAGGGAAGGCAATCTCTAACCTGCAGTCCAAATAAAATATTTTTTTTATTAGAAAAATAACCTTTAAGTTTAATAGCTCCAGCATTTAAACTATAAAGTGAGATCTGATGTAGTGCAAGGCCATATACAAACTCGTTTCATCCTGGACTTTAACACAACATGGCTGTAATTTGGATTATAGGGTGTGACATTTTAAAAAAGCTGCTTATTCATATTTATCCTTATATGTTAAAATAGCTAGTGGGGATGCCTGTAACTTATTGCCCAACCCATTTAATCATTTTGTTTTCTTTGTATTTTATTCACCTCTTGCTAATTTTTAGCATGAGGGTCTGCAGTAAGTTATTTAATTTGCAGCTGTTAATAGACACATTTATAATATGAGCCAATATGAACCATTGTGCATTTATTAGTAAAGGCAAAGTAAAAACACATTTCAGTAAAAAAGAAATAGTTTGAGTTACAGAGACCTATTTTTGTTTCTCTCCCCCAACCCCCAACCTGCCGAAGGCCTCCAAATACTGTGTATAGGGACAGAGTTGTTTCTGGATGGAGCAGCCTTTTGTCACAGTGGGTTAACACTGTGAACTATAGATCCTATGGTACAGGGTTTTATTCCATCAGCCCTCATTTACCTACTGTGTGACACTGAGGGATTTTCTTAACCACACATTACTCCTGGGTCACCCCTGAAAAGGGACCATTTGGCAATCAGATTTAGCAGGTTTTTGTGTAGCTCAAAATAATTGCCAATAAATAACTTGTCATCATCCCCACCCTCACTAAAACAGGACAAACTATTTGCTTTGCTTTCTTTTTCAGACTATTCCCCCCTCCTTTTCTTTCTTTACTATAGTATCTTGCAATTAACTCTCTAAATACTTAACTACACATGCAAATCTCTGCTTACTCTTCCTGGGCTTGACTACTGCTTCATGTAATTCTCCTACCCCGCTCTCAGCTTCTATTTTATACTGTACAACCCATGTATTTATCTCTGGAAACCTTCTTACCTTTTGTCACAACCAAAACTTACTGATTGTTTTTCTCAACACAGTTACTTTGAATATTTCAGTGGTTGGGCCCCTCTCCATTCACACTCGCTATGCTCTGGCTCGCTCTGCTCCCCTATCCTACCCCCAGTTTCAACCCAACTCCTCATACTCTTCATTTAAAATATCCCAACCCCAGTCCTGCACTACCTCCAACCTATCCCTGCATCAAAATAATTAGAATATAACCCAATTGGAGTTGCCTATAATTAGCATCTCTGACTCATATACTTAGAGTGCTATACCCAGCTTGCCCTTTTAGAAGTTATACTGCTGCAACTAGAACTACTCTTGCCCAGTAACAATGTACAGTGCAAACTAATATCTTCAGCAAGATATGGCTTGCATATTATAAAAAATGGCTCTGTCTCAAACCCTATTAGTCTGCCTCTTCAGTACATTAACACTCTTGCACTCTTTACCAATTACCGTTCCTCCAAACAAATGTAATTAATAGTCCTACAAATCCACACTCACTACATTAGCAGTTACCAAGTATATCAATCACTGCAACACCTACACTGTAGAAGCAAGCTTCTGTATATTTTTTTCAGTTACAGGTATCTTTAATCTAAGTATGACAGCATATGAAATCCAATAAAACTAAAACACAAATACATTTATTTAGGAACATACTTTCCTTTATAAAATTTCCATCAAAAACTCAGTGGAGACATTCATCCAAATCCTGACCCCACAGAACACCTCACTAACAGCACAGTAATAAATGGACCATTATCTTTTCTTCTCCCATACCCCAATTCAAGCCTTCTCTTCCTAAATATCAATCTTATAAGTATATTCAATAAAATCAAGTACATACATGCTTGTATTGCCACATATTCCCCAGACATAATTACAGCTGCAGAAACATGGCCGACAAAAGACATAAATAACAATGAAATTACCCCCCTCCCCCCGGCTTCAGTATAATTGCAGCCATCATTAACAAGAATTATTTACATATAACCTCATATGCACAGGTGATACCACAGTTTAATAATGCGGAACTCCTGGTATGACATCTTAAAATCAATAATAGGAAAATGCTTTGCTTAGCAGCTATACATATCCCACCAGGTAAAAACATTACCACTGAGGAAAATATCCTATGCTGGATATCCCACCATATACAACATTAAACAATAATACTAGGAGACCTAAGTATAACTGGCAGCTAATTAATAGCAACCCCCCCCCCATCTGATTCCATAAATCTGTACAGCTTTACACAGTTAATTACTTCAGCTACTAGCGTCCACAAAAGTACTGGTAGGCAATCAACATAAGACTTGATTGTTACTAAAAGACCCAACAAAATTAGGATAGCCAGTAGCCTTCCAAACAGCCTAAGTGACCATCAACCTAATTATGCTCTTGGACGTTAAACTATCCAAGATAAACATATCATTTACAACCAAGCTTGTAACTCACAATACCAACACTTTTATCAAATCTTTAAGAGAATATAACTGGAAAATGCAAAAATCAATGCCCTTAGACTCTGCTGTCCAATCCTGCACTATGGCTAAAAATAATTTAAGAAATCAATGGTACAGTGTGACAAAGCTTGGAAACAGTGGCTCAAAAATAGAACAGAAAATAAATTTCAGCTTTTTAGGCAACTAAGATATAGGACAAAATACCAAATAAAACATTACCAGCAAACATATACTATAAGATCCTCCAAAATAAAACATCAGTACAACCCAACACTCTTCTAGACATCCATAAACAAATGTTTACATCCAGGCCAAAGTACCACCCCCACCCCTACATCCAACAATAATACTGATTCAATTCCCACACAGTTTAACAACTATTTTACACAGACTATGTTGTCTCTCATAAACATTAATACTTCCACTACCAGCAACTCTGCTAAACATCCTCAGCTATTTGACCTCAGCCCAGTACCTGCTGACTAGGTTTTTCTTGTAGTTTTTATTAATTGGTTTGTCTGTGTGGCCTTTTTACTTTTTGGTTTGGATGTTAGTTGGGATATTTTGCAGGCAGCTTAATGATTATGGACATCAGCTTGGTGTAAAGACCCTGTATTTCTAAAGTATAGCCAAGAAGTCCACTTATTCTGTGCTGATAAGGTCATAAAAAGGCTGAAACATGCATGTCCACAGCTAGTGGTGTTTGGCTTTACTGGTCTGAATATATCCACAAAGACTTAAAAAGGAAAAGTAAAAAGTTGTGGACATTCAAAAACCATATAGCTGAAACACTTGATGTCCTAAAGGTTCATTTGCATATTTCCCATGGGCCTCTGTTACAGGAGGTTTGAGGTATCACACAGTGAATGAAAACTCTAGCTTGTCTAAATTTTTTCTTTCTACTAATTGGTTTGTCTGTGTGACGTTTTTACTCTCTCTCTTTATATATATATATATATATATATATATATATATATATATATATATATATATATATATATATATATATATATATATATATTATATTTTAATGGGAGGTGTGGGGGCAAAGCCCCCCCACATAAAACTGCTTGTCGACCAAATGAACTGTCGACCAAATGAAAGTCGATCATTTAGCCTGTCGACCATGTGATGGGGATCCATATATATATATATATATATATATATATATATATATATATATATATATATATATATACATACATACATTATGTTTATATGTAATTTACATATATATGTGTGTATGTATCTCTACATGTAGAGCTATATAAGCAATCAGCAATATTTTAATACTGCAGTCAACAGAACTTTAATTAATCAGCCTCAAAGAACTGAATATGCAGCAATTAACCAACACTAAAATAAGATCGGATGTGGTTACAAATGCAAGCATAATACACCTGCATTTGTAATTGGTAAAAAAACAAGTAATAAAAACTAACAAACAAAAATAAATAAATAACTGCAAGCACCACTTACACTACCCAGACTATAATGAAACTAACTGACTTGTTGATAATCTTGATTACAGACAGACACACACACACACACACACACACACACACACACACACACACACACACACACACACACACACACACACACACATATATATGTATGAAGGTTTACTATCAAATAAGTGAATGTCAAAATAAATTCCAATCAAAAGACAGACTCACGTGCGATTTCTGCATGTTGAAGAGGTCAGACTGTTGCAAAGATACTTCCAGTTGCAAATTCAACCACTGTTGACATCTGTAGAATGCAGTTCTTTACTGTACATCATGTGACATAAAGTTTTTGCAGAGGACAAGCCCCCCTGCACCCCCACTCCCCTGCAGATTATATATTCCAACTCTGAGATTGCACTACAGTGAGGAAAGGGGTATATTTCCCGATCTGCACTGTACTGCGATCTCTAGTAGTAAGGTTGACCACATATGCACTATAAGGAATGCTCACAGTCTTGAAGGTCATCAATACAGGATGCTACAAAATTACTTTTGACATTACCATTATTGCCGAACCTTCATTCTCCATTTTGATAGTAAACCATGTATAAATAGGTGGCTCCATAACACTAAATTGACTGCATATTTCAGCAGAATTTGATGTATCAAACTTATAAAACCTTGATCCATCAAACACACAGCAATACACTAAATGAACCAGTATCCACATCTCTAACTATAGCAAATTAGAGATTGCACACCAATGGGAAAAACAATATATGGCCTAACCCCACTGTATCTTGATCTGCCAAGCTAAAAGCATTATACGACAGTCATGTAACATATACCAACCCCTAAACAAACAGAAACAGAAAAAAAATTGTTAACAAGTCTGTTTTGTTGCAGTCATCCTGCTGGTATAAAATGCAATGCAAATCACAAAAGTCTTACTGTTCATTCAAGAGCATATTTTCCTTCAACTCCGTACTACTGCAGTATTGCTGCCTGTCATTTGTATTGCTCCATCTGCAGCCAGACGTATTGCTTGTTCCCAGTCTACGACCAGTCAGTCAGCTGTATCCACCAAATTGTTAAATATGTCCTCAGTTATAGTGGTATCTTTTACTGGAACCAGTTCAACAAATTATTCCATTATATACACATCATCCATACCATGAATGAAAACTACAAGAAAAGACAAGTTGTTTGTATCTATGTTTTTATCAGTTGCTAGTGAAAGGGAATCAGAAGTCTTTAGATTTTCACAGACCATGTGTTAAATCAGTAATTTCCCTTCAATTGTGTTTCTTGAAAGGCTTGTACTAGGTGATCCTTCCTGTTAATCTGGATAGAATAATTCTATTCCACGTATCTGTTCTTCATTGGAAAATATATCTGATGTCCTAGCTAGTTGGTATAATATCATATAGCTTGTTTTAACTGCTGCTTCATTGACATGATGAGTATTTATACTAATGTTTTTTCAAGGTTTTTTCCAGCTCATTGATTTTGTCATCACATATCTCCCTAGTGTATTGATGAAAAGTCTCACTGTGATTAGTTTTATCATGTATTCAAACACCGTACTCCTTGGGAGTAACCTGTTCTGTGTAGATCAAACATACCAGCTTTAAGTTTACTTCTTTATGCAGATATATATTTCTCCACTCTTCCTGAAGTGCATGATATTCTTCCTTGTTTCTCTTCCTTGATAACAGTTCACTTAAATCTTGTCTTGTCTTAAAGGTAGTGTGCATACTTGCAGAAATGTATTTCACAACTTTCAGAAGAATGAAGTGAAAAGGCTTACTCTTTTATGTTTACCGGTGTTCAGCTACTTTTCTGAATAAAGCAAGCAAGATAAGTGCAAACAGTTCTGCTGCTTATATGTAGAAAATTATTCCATGCCCTATAGAAGAGCACATGACTTATTTGGACCAATGTCCATCTACTCTAGTCTAGTGAGCTAATAAGCATTTTAGACACAACAGTTTTACTCTCTACATGTATAAGATTATTATGATTTTAATATTTACTGCCCATGATCCCTTTCAGAAGCAACATTTTCTGCCAAAAACATCTGACCCACTTCACTACATTTTCTGTGATACAGTCTTCTGAAAATTACGGCTGTATCAAGAAAACTATGAATAGAGAAAAGTGAATGTACCAAGGATCGGAATCCCCCAACTGCTTTTGCCTAAAAAATTATCACAGAAAAATGCTCGTTTTTGCAGGAGGACTCCCCTGTACCCCTGAGCTTATATATGCTAACTCCACAGTTGAACTAAATCAAAGAAGGGGGAAATTCCCCCCAAAAAGGGAATCACTTCTAGCACAACTCGCTGACATTGATTTCCTGTGGAGGAACTCCAGTTGTTGGTTGACAAATTGAAGCTTAGGCAGTTGAAGCTTGAGAGTTTAAGCTTTGTCCATCATTAGGTTGCCCAGAAAAAAATATTTCTATGAAAATTTTTTGGGGCTTAGCTAGGTAGTGAAGGCATCAGAAGCATAACATTAAGTATAATTGCAGGTGCAGCTCAAAGTAATTTAGAAACGAACCCCAGATGAAGATCTAAGAACTGCTGCTGTTTCCCACCCACCTCCACCGAAGGACTGCATGAAGAATCTAATGAATGAACCATTAAAAGCAGTCAAGTGACTAATGGCTTTGAAGCAGTAAGGCAATGTTACCCAGTGTTATTCATGACTTAATACCATTAATACAACTTAAATGCCACAATGCCAATGCTTTAAAAAGATATATGCTACAGGGATGCACAGATGTTTAAAAAATGAACAGGCTGACATCAACAAGTAAATGCTCATTGCTGCTGCCTCTCTCTCAACAAAAAGCAGTTAGGAAACACTCATTATGTTACCCATACATCATTCAGGATTGTGGGTAAACCCAGCTGCAGTGCTGTGTTGCTGGGGTCGTTAGCCTGTTGTTTTCTTATTCATGGGTGGGAGCAGAAAGCTATACAATAATTTACCTAAAATGTTTAGTTAGCCCACAGCTTTGCACCCCATGAATCTTATCTTCCTCTCTGGTCAAATAGAACCATATCAGACCAAAGATCGGTCATGTTTTTCCATAAGACTGAGGCTAGAAGCATCTTCTAATATCTTGGTATTTAGAGATTATGCCAGGGCTAGTCTACTAAAACTGAGTGACGGTCTGGCTAAATTAAAAATCCCCTTCCATCTTGACAGCTCCACTGCTTATGTGGAAGACTTTACTACCAAATTATATGCACATATAAATGGCTGCATAGATGCATCTGTCCCCTTCAGAAGTAAATACAATGACACATTTTAAAATAAACCCCTGTGGTGGAGGGTCTATGTTAAATGAATAAATTATCAAAATGTTGAGTACAACATACTCAACAATGTTTGATCACTCGTTCATTTAATCGGACACTCCAAATGCCAAAATTTGGAGTTCCGAAATGTTTTGGTCAGCCATCCCAGTCAGTGTAGCGTGTGACATAGACACACTACACTGTTCGGAATGGCTACATCACAGGCTGCTTAGTTTAATATACCAACTCCGAGGTCGCTGTACATTGGGGAAAGGGCAATTTCCCGGTAATCACTTGTTGCAATTACCGGGAAATTGCCCTTTCCCCAATGTACAGCTATCTCAGAGTTAGTATATTTAGTTGGGGGTGTGGGGGGAGTGAAGCCCCCCCACTTTATTTTAAAAGTAGGTGTGTTTGTATAGATGTGTTAGTGTTTGAATGATGTGAGTGTGTAGGGGTTTGTATGCTTTGGGTGTATGTGTGTGTTTTGTATGTTAGTGTAGGGGAAATGTGGGACAAACAAAATCTTTCGATTTTACTTTTTCGGGCTTTTAAGGGTTTGAGGTTTTGAACTTACAATCATAATGTTTCGAGTATGTTGTACTCAACATTATGATCATTCGTTCATTTAACATAGACCCATGGTGGAGCCCTAATATAAACAGGCTCATAAAGAATAAATAACTGCACAAAAAATAAATTTAGCTCATAAGATGCCAGTAATGCTCTTGCAAACTTAACAAGGAACCTTGGGCCCTGATCAAATCAACCACAGCCAGATGTGAGGTAAAAATAGATGTCCCGGTGAAGGATATCTACAAAGCTTCTTTAGCTGTGTTAAGAACCTCATAAACAGTGCCCAGCACTGCACAGAGCTAATAGTAAAGAATGTCACACAATTTGATCCAAAAGATATAGCCAATCTATCAGCAGACAAACTTGGTTCAAACTTCACCCCTTCTCCCTGCTATATTCCCAGACCACATACCTGTTTCTACACCCTCCTCCAATTTCCCAAGAACAAGTCATCAAGGTGCTATCCAAGGCCAAGAACACTACTTCTATGGGGCCAGATGACATACTGGGCTGTTTATTGGTCAGCCTGGAACATGATTTGTCAGACCCTCTGCAACGGTTTTTCAGTACCAGCCTCCAAACAGGCTTTGTGCTGGATGAATGGAGGACAGTAACAGTCATCCCCTTACACAAAGGACCCAGGTAACTATAGACCAATAAGCCTATCCAAACTCATCTGTAAGGCTACTGAAAGGCTATTGAAAGGATAATTCTAGAATTAATAAATAAGTACATAAGTAACATGTAAACTCTAAATCCAAGCCAGTTTGGATTAGTTAAAGTCAGACCCTGCCTAGTTAATCCTTTGAGAAAGTTACTGAATCAATGGATGAGGGCAAAACAGCACACATTACACATCTAGACATCAAAAAAGCATTCAGCAACATTCCACACTCGGGTATCATAGATAAACTATCCCAGATAAATGTGAATCCCTATGTAACTTATTGGATAGCAAATAGGATCACAAAGAGGACCAAGGAAATTAGAGTGGGTGTTTGTACCTTCTCCAAACGACCTATCCCTATAGTGTACTCCTGGCTTTAGTCCTTGGACCATGCCTTTTTGGCATTTAATTCTCAGAGGTCAAAGCAAATGTTAAGACAACTGTAAACTTGGTGCCATCATAAACTCCCCACAGGACATCAAAATCCTCCAAGATAGCCTTTTCCAAACAAGTAGCTGTTACCAAACCATGGACTAAATATAAATGCCAAGAAATGTATAAGCAGATTATTAGCATGCATGACTTCCCTTGTAAATATTACATTAACACATACCCTTGAAAGTTGATCATCATGTATTCACTATTGTAAGAAAGTCCTTTCTCATCACACAGCTTATATCTAAAGGAAGTATGGCATCCAAGGATGTAATCATTCCACTGCACATGGCTCTCATCAGACCAATCATTGAATACAATGCCCTATTCAGTATTTAACTGTCCAAGCACTTGTAACAACTGGACTGACAACAATGTTTTCTTACTAAAAGATCAAGGACCTAAATTACAAAAAAACTATGCAGGCCATCTCAAAGCCTTGTACCTCTTCTCATTATCATACAGGTTGTGACCCCTGCCTTGCATAAAGAGCCTCAACATACCCGGTTACAATGGCAGCATGAAGCCCACTCAAGGGATCTCAATCTTTTCGTAACATAAATAGAACATGGTGAAGGGATAGGCATGTATCACAGAGAATACCACTTTTATTGAACCATCTTTCACTTTACATAAAAGTGAAAAATTAAGTGCTCCTTTTACTCTGTTCAAACATAATTTGGATGAATGGATTAGAAACTGCAAATTCATTGCTGATTTATCAGCAACTTCACCCCTGGTTTAGCATCCATGTCCCTCATGGTAGGGACCACAAGTAAATGCCCCAACATATCCTAGTTCTACCTACCTCTGGGTTATTACACAAAATATAAGGGCAAAAATTACCATGGAAATGCGAAATGTAAGGCTAGGCTTCTTAAAATCCTCACAGTTCAATAGCGTTACAAGTACCTATGAACCTATAAGCACAATCAGGAGTGCAAATGTCAGCCATATATTGTAATTTTAGAAAGAAGAATGCAAGCCAATTCTCCTTGCAACTTACCTTAGTCATTTCCACTCAAAAATGATATTTTAGTCTACAGCTCTACTCATAAAATCACATGGCACACAATTCTAAGTAGAATGCAGCTTCTCTATGATTTATGGGCTAGCTCATTTCTTCTCAATGTGACTTTCCCCTGGCTTAGCACATAGACCACACTTGTAGTTTCGAAATATTAAGTGGTGAGAACTAGAAGGCAATGAATCGCATCTTCATGTAAGCTACACTTTCTCTCTTTCATTTTAACCCACCTGTTTTCCTGTCAGTTGTAAGTGCTAATCATTCTGTGTTTAATTATTAATGAAAATAATCTTTCTATCTGCAGCTTGACCTGGCAAAGCTAAGCATGCAAATGCATTTTTGCTTTACTGCGAATAGTAGTCTCAGAACAATCTGTTATTCTCGAGTCTGTAATTCCTGTTCATAGATTTGTCAAAAGACTCGGGTAAGTGGTATGCACATTTCCTGACTGATGCATCCAGGTTGGATATACAACTTCTGTGCCATATATTTTGACACCCTGGTTTAGGTTGTGAGCTAAATTTAAAATTAATTCCTATCTTGATCAAATAATGTGTTTTGCTTCTTTTCAGTTTTAGATTTGCATTTTGCATTACATATTTTGCTAACTATAACATCCAGTCAACTATGCACAAGTCAGATATTTTTGCTATGCTGGTGTAATAGTTAAGGTTTCTGCCATATGGCTCCAGGGTCAAGGATTAAATTCTATCCTCCAGTTACTGCTTGAATGGACTCACCATGCCTTTGTCAGTGTTTTCATCATACTCCGTTTTCCTCCCATCTCTCAAAATCATTCTGGCTGATTAGCTAACTCTGCATAGTTTTTTGTAATTTAGGTCCTTCATTTTTTAGTAAGAAAGTCTAAATATATTACATTTGCTATTGTCGTTATAAGCCTGGGTTGTGGGTGAAAAGGATCTGTGAAGGAACAATTCACTTAGCTGTTAGCTAATTAATAAATTAAAATTAAGCTGTTCTTCTATTTGACTGAAGCTTACTTCCTAGTTGCTGAAAACATTTTAATTTTGTATAGGGAAATAACCCAATTATAGCATTGTAGGAGGGTGGCCACGGTGGTGCAGTGGTTAGCATTGCCACCTCACAGTAAGAGGTTCTCCGGTTTGATTCTTGGCTGGGGTGCCTTCTGTGCGGAGTCTGCATGTCCTCCCTGTGGTTGCGTGGGTTTCCTCTGGGTGCTCCGGTCTCCTCCCACATCCCAAAGACATGCTGTATGTGGATTGGACACTCTAAATTGGCCCTAGGTGTGAGTGCATGCATGTGTGTGCCTTCTGTGGAAGGTTGGGCACCGGGCTGGCAACTCGACACTGTAAACCTCTACTGCCAATTATGAGCGGACAATTGATCCACTGTGGCGACCCCTAACCGGGAAAAGTCGAAAGAAGAAGAACAAGGTAGCATTATATGTAGGAAGATGTAGCTATTACATCACTGTACATATTTCATCAGTCACATTTTAACTTTAGAGTCAGCTTTTAGAGTAACCAAAAGCTGATTCATTCAGTAGCCAGGTTATGAATTCTTATTTCCTTTGAGTGGGCATAAATGACTACCTTTTTGTCTGCCAACACCTTTGAATGATTTTATTGCACTGCATATGTTTGGATATACATATTTACATTTATTGGGTTGGAAGGGTGGCCTAATGGTTAAGGTGTTTGCCTTACAAACACAAGGTGCAGGGTTTGAGTCTCACAAGGGATAATTGGCTAGGCTTAAAATGGCTCGCAAGGGCAACTAGCCTAGTACTAATCTATTAATCTATTAATCTGTTTATGCAGGACTAATCTGTACAGATGTGTTCTTGCTGGGTGTGCTGCTGTATACAAGTATTTAATAAGTAAAGTAACCCTGAAACTTAGCTCTGCATTCTGTATTCATTATCAGCAAGTGACCATGTTCTCAACAGTAAGTGTAAAAACTGGTTTAGGTTCTACTCATGCCACATCTGAGTAAAGGGGAGTGTTGTTGTTTTTTTTTTTTTTTTTGTCCAAACAGGGTGTTTCCTTAGAAGTATTAAAGAAAGTGTTAGGTAATATACAAACTGTAAAAGGAAATCTATTTCTTGTGGAAATGTTATTGGTTGTGTGCAGTAACTCTGTAAAATGATACATTGTTGCTAATTGTGACCTTACAGTAATTTTGGCTTGTGACTGTTCACCCTTTGTTTGAGTTAACATACTTATGTTATCAATCCAATAAAGAAAAAAGGTTACAAGCTATTCAGTCTTAATATCATTACAAAGATTTGCAATGGTTTTAAAATGTGAGTACTATAATATATTCTTTTCCAGGTATATTGTAGAAATTCCCCTGTTTTTATATTAATTATCCATTCTGTAACAAAAAATACATTCCATTTTTTTTAAACTGCACTCCAATCATATCTGTGAACTCAAACATAATTCACTGTTAGCCAGATGCATAGTATTTGAAAACAGAGACAATGTTCACTTTATTCCCTGCACACAGTTTCAGGACGGTATAACAACACACAAACTTCAGAGTACTGTTGTAAGTCAGAAAAGTTGAAATGGAAATACGTAAAACAGAGAACACAATACACAATTGTGGTTAACATTCAGTTCCTATTCATTTTTAATTGTGCTGTAATATTTGATTTTGTATGTGCTTTTCTTTAATAAGTAGCACTTTTACTATACAAGCCAAGTTAGACTATTATTGTCCTGACGGGTACTACTGTTTATATTACTTCAATGTTCACCAGTATAAATCATGTGCTTGTAATGCCCAGTAGGCACATTTGATATGTACACTTGATATCAGATAATATATGTTGTAACATGCTATCACCACCTTTTTCAGAAGAGTGCAGTGGAAAGCTTGTCACATTTTAGCAGCTCACACAAAAATCCTATAATGGCTGCAAAACTTGTCTAAAATTCATTCTCCTAGCCAGAATCTACCTAATTAACTATCAGCCTGTAAAATTTATAAATCAAAAACATACTCGATGGCTCTAAATAAAAATCTGCCCAAGCAGCAGCGACCTCCAAAGCAGACATCCAAGCAACCGCTACCCCACAACAATACCCATGTATCACATACTTCACAAAGTCAGTGTGCCACACAGTCACAGCCCTTAAGACTAAACAACAGACCTAATACACTTGTAATAGGTGACTCTGTTGTCAGACACACTGACGTCCCACTCACCAGGCTGAACAAGAAGGTCACTGTAAGCTGCCTGTCGGGTGCCAGGATCCGCCACATAACACAAGCACTCAGGTCACTCCAAAGCAAGTACAAATATGACTCCGTCATTGTCCATGCTGGTGTGAATGACCTGAGATGTACCTCCCTGGACTACATAAAAAAAGACATAGAGGAGCTCTCTGATCATGTAGCCCAGTATGACCCTGACCATGAGTAGCATCTTACCCTCACCAAGAATGATGCCACAGTATAAAGACAAAATTATCAATTTTAACAATTGGCTAAAGTATTGGTGTCATTCAAAGGGGATCCAGTGTCTGTCAGCCTGGGATGACATACTCGACAAGCCACGTTGCTTCACTAGGGATGGCTTGCACCTGTCACCCCTGGGCTTTTGAATACTGGCTAAGGCTCTTGCCACCCCCATAGTGCCTTTTTTAGGCAAGGCTCAAAAGACAAACCCACCTCCATAGACAACACAAGGACAAAGAAACTAAGGGTAATGCTGCTCAATGCCAGAAGTCTAAACCTCAAGATGCATGCACTCGAGGCTCTCCTCAGTATGGAGAATAACGATATCTGTGCAGTAACAGCAACCTGGTTCAAGGCTCCCGAGAGCACCCCAGCACTACCAGGTTATACCTCATACCATGCTTTTCGGCCCCAAAACTCGGACTGAACCACAAAAGAAGGGGGAGTATCCATATTCATCAAAGATACCCACACCTCCAGGTTAGTGGCACTGCACAAAGCATCGGAGACCATCCATGTGCAACTAACAGTGGGCAAAACTGCCTTTTAGTTTGTAACCTGCTACAGACCACCCTCCCAAACTCAGGAACCCCACTTGGCTTTTCTGAGAACACTGGAGAATATGAAGGTCTCTCCAAACACCATTATATTGGGTGACTTCAACTACCCAAACATAGACTGGGAGCACTACTCAAGCTCCAACAGCCTCGCCCAACGATTCCTAGAATTTATAAACTCAAATGCTATGGAACAACTGGTCACCACTCCCACAAGAGGGGAAAACATATTGGACCTGATCATCACCAACATGAGGACCCCTCATTGGTAAGATCTGACAATGAATTAATCTCACTGGACATCCATATCCCGTCCCCACCCCCAGCCAAGGAAACCACAGTGAAGAACTTCTCAAAAGCAAACTTCACACTTCTCAAAACTGAGGTAGAATCCTTCAAAGTCCCCGGGCCAGTGGAAAATATGGCCCAAACCACAGAATCCTTTACAAATGCATTCTATGGACACCTACAGGAATGCATGGATCATGTTATCCCAAATAAAACCAAGACTCACTCCTCCAAAGGCAGGAGATCTGTCTGGTGGACCCCAGCCATAAATAAGCTATACAACAGAAGGAGGAAGCTACTACATGATAGAGCAAAATCCCAAAAAGGGAAGGCATCTCTGATCAGTACTAGCAAGAAACTACGATCCCTCATAAAATCATCTAAGGCCAGGTTTGAAAGAAAACTTGCATAAGACGCTAAAGATAATCACAAGGCCTTCTTTAGTTATGTCAGGAACCTGGGTGGCAACTCCCAGAAATGCTCTGAGTGAGTGCAAAATGACAAAAAATACACTGAACCCACAGGCATTGCCAACATCCTGGCAGACAGGTTCAGTGCAAACCCACCCCCCCTTTCCCCCCAAAAGAGCAAATGTCTATCCCAACAGAGTGTAGCCTCCCTGACATCACAGATGCACAGGTGAGAGCTGCCCTCTCCAAAGCAAAAAACACAGCATCAATGGGACCGGATGGTGTCCCGGGCTGCATCTTACACAAGCTCCAAGAAGAATTGAACCCTCACATAAAGTCACTGTTCAATCTCAGCCTTACTACAGGATATGTACCCAAAGAATGGCGTACAGCAACAGTGGTCCCACTTCACAAAGGTGATGCCACAACGGACCCCGGAAACTATCGCCCTATAAGCCTGACTAGCCTGGTCTGCAAGGCTATGGAGCGTATCATCATGTAACTCATAAACAAAGACATTGGGAACCTCCAAACACTGGATCCTACCCAATTCGGCTTTGTTAAGGACAGATCTTGCTTCTTGAACCTGGTCAACTTTTTTGAAACAGTCACCAAGGCCATAGATGAAGGGAAGGTAGTCCACACAGCCTACCTGGATCTCGCAAAAGCCTTTGACACAATACCCCACTCGGGCATCATAAATAAGCTCACCAGCTTAAATATGAACCCCTATGTCACAAGATGGGTTGCAACTGGCTCAGAGATAGAACCCACATGGTCAGAATTGCAGGTGCCATGTTAGACTCTAAACTAGTTACAAGTGGCATCCCACAAGGCTCAGTCCTGGGACCTCTCTTGTTCGATATATATTTCTCTGAGGTACAGGCTAATACAGGAGGACTATGGCTGACCAAGTTCGTAGATGACTGCAAACTGGGTGCCATAATCGACTCACCGACTGACACAAGCATCCTCCAAAAGGGTCTCCCAGATACGGATAACTGGTGCCAGAGCCATGGCCTAAAGCTAAATGCCAAAAAGTGCATAGTCATCCCCTTTGGGAAAAACAAAGTGCCCACAAATTACCACATAGGTGGTAATCCATTAAGTACAGAAGAAGTAATTAGGGGATTTGGAGGACCCAAGCAGATAGCAATCTCTCCTTTGACAATCATGTTGCCAAAGTGGTTAGAAAGACCTTCTATATAGCCCACCTTATCACGAAAGGGTTCACATCTAGATCAAGAGAGGTCATTGTGCCCCTCTACTCATCACTCATCAGGCCCATAATTGAATACAATGCCCCATTTGGGATGTACCTTACCCGACACCTGCAGCAACTGGAAAGACCTCAAAAGTACCTCACCAAGAGGATCAAGGGACTCAAACAGATGCCCTACACAGTTAGGCTAAAGAAACTTCAGCTCTACTTGGTTGCTTACCGCCTACTCAGAGGCGATCTGTGCCTGACGTATAAAGCCATGTCCAACCCAGAATTAATAGACATGATCCACCTCAGGAAATCCAAATCCCTTAGGGCTACACACTCCAGGGACTTAAACCTCAGCACAGAAATAAAGAAGACATGCTGGAGGGACAGATTCATATCCCAGAGGCTCCGCTCACTCTGGAACAAAATCCCAATCCATGTTAGGCAGAGCCCCTCAATGACCCTCTTCAAGAGTGGATGGGAGATCGTAGGTTTACCCCCTGGGGTCTCTTCTGTGTCCCTACTAGACAGAGGCACAGTAAACTAACCTTAAAAGGGCTATCTTCTGTGACCTACTATACAGAGGCACAGTCAACTAATCTAAAAGGGTGGCGAAAGCCAAACACACTCTGGCTAGGCTTATAAATGCCCTAGGGCAGATAGCCTAGTATCAATCTATGAACCTATGAAGACAACAAACGAAAATGAATAGCTTAGGCATGGCTTGTTAATTCACTCTGTGTTAACAGTGACTTCATCATGAATATTGTTTGTGTTCTACTAAACTCCTGAGAACTAAATTCTCATAAATAGCTGAACCATATAACTCTGTTATATGTCTTTCTGCTTATTTACTATTATATCATCCCACATGTATGCATTTCTCACTCCACTGCTGTGCATAATCTATTCTTCAATGTTCTTTCATTATTGTGGTACACTGAATTGTATTTTACTATACTATGGTTATTCTTCACTGGGGAAAGTTTCTAGGTTCAGTGGAACTACCCATATAGTGAATACGTATTATCGCAACCAGATTTTAGCGATAATATCACTTGCTTCCCGGTATTGACATCTGACCGTTAGTGGTTTATAACTGTCATATAGTGTGTTTCCTTTAACAATACCGGTTTTTTCTGGGAGTGTTTTCAATAAAATGTAAAAAAAAAAAAAATATGCTGTTATTCCTTTATGCACTTTACTGCCAGCAGCATGTCGCTTATTGAAAGTCCGCCCACTGAACATTCCTTTTTTTTCGTGGCAGCAAATGCTGATGAATAATGGTCATAATTGCATTTGGGTTTCAGGTATCACAGCTTTCCTGAGACTCATACAACACAGTATTTTGCTTAGTTTAAGATGCATTTCTAGGATTAAAACACACAGAGGGACGCCTCCTCACCATTTGGAGTCCTATTGAATCGAAAACATGTATTGTGACACGCACTTTGACAAGGAAGAGAGAAAAAAATGAGTGTTTTTGAGAGAAGGTGGTTTTAAGAAGGGTTAAGAAGAACAGTGTGAAAAGTTACTGTCGCTGTGGCTGCAAGCACCGTTAATGCACAAATGCTGGTAGTAAAGTGCACACAGCCACAGCGACACACTGACTTTCTCCATTGTTCTTGACAACCTGTCTTAAAACAACCTTCAGTGTGAAAGAAAAGACATTTGCTGACATTTGTGCAACAAAAACAGTCAGATTTTGATATCGGGAAGCAAGTGGTATTATTGCTAAAATCTGGTTGCAGTAATACGTAAGTACCGAATACATAAATAAACAAAACAAAGTTGGGAAAAAAATAATTTTGTATAGACTTCTGTGTTTAATCCAAAGGCTGCTTTTCTCACTTGTGTTGCATGTAAGTATAGATGGTAGAGAACAGTAGTTGTTGGCTTGACTAGATGGAAACATAGCCTGGCAGACTGCAGTGGGGCAGTTTCCATTCCAGTACCCCATCAGCCCACTCTCCGATTCAAAATAAGTTGTACCTGTTGCATGATGGACTAATGCAAAGGAAAATTAACTCCACTATGCTTTGGTCTGTATTTGCAATAGCCTAGATTTCACCATGTCCACTTTGTTCTGTTATCTTTCTCAGACATTCTTGTGATTAAGGTGTACTCTTGTATGATTCCCTCCTGGATGCACTGGATTGTTTTGTGGCACAAATAAAAACTAAAAACATTCACTGCTAATTTTATACGAAAAAACGTGTAGCCTATGGACTGTAACAAATATCTCAGGTACAGTCATTCAATATTCATGTTTTATCACTTCCTGACAATGTAATCAGATAGTGATAATCTAGCAATGATACAGTTTTTCCTAAGGTTAGTGGGTGACAAATATACACTGCAGTACATTAATCAAGAGGTAAATATACCATCATCTGATTATTATCAGTTAGTCATCTAAACATTGTCCACCTAAATATCTGTAGTATGTACCCATGTCAGTGAGAGAAAAATGATCCTGTATTTAGTCCAGCCAGCCAGAACTGCTACATTTCCTCACCCTGACCCAGTTTAGGTATGTTTCATTCATCCATCCATCCATCTATCCATGCATACATGCATCCATCCCACTATCATTTTGTAAACAACGTGTACTGGTAAGTGTCACAGATGTGGCAAACTGAGCAAGGTAGGATAGATATTATGGTCTGCAGCAGCAGACACCAGCACATTTTGGGGGATCCAGAGGTATTTCAAGGTATATTGAGAGATGTTGTCACTCCAGCTTGTCCTGAATCTACCTCAGGGCCTCATTCCATTTGGCCAGTCACATGTGATTCACCTTCTGAAGGAGACACCCAAAAGACATATTCATAATGTGCTCAAGCCACTTCAACTGACTACCTTCAACATGGAATAGCAGTTGGGGATACTCCAAGCCCCTTCTGGACTGCTGAGCCCTCAGTATATCAAGGACAGAGAGTCCAGTTATCCCACAACAGAACCTTATTTCTACCATTTTATGCATGAGCTCATCCTCCTGGGCATTGCCCAAAGCTGATGACCACAGATAAGGATACGGACATAGATTGTCTGATAAACTGGGACCTTTATCTCTTAACTCAGTTCACACTTCATTACCACAGTCCAGTATGGTGCTGCAATACTGCTGTTGCTACTACACCCATCTTCTGGTCAGTCTTCCAATCACCTCTGCCTTTACTTTTGAATAAGACCTCAAGGAAATGAGTAACTTGAAAGGTGGGACCAAGTAGTTGCTGGATGAGGTCATCCTCATACAGAAATAATCTGAAGGTAAAAGAAGAGGCCACATTCCAGGTCCCAAGGGAACAGCAGCAGAGATGTTGCCTAAATCTGAAAAAGTGGTGGTAGTAGTCATACCTGTTGCTTTCCTATCAGTAAGACAGACAACAAATGAAGCATAAGATTTAAAGCTGTAACTGTAAAGCAATTAATCAAATCAAACTCTCAGTTTAACTGAACAGCCAGCCTATTTGCTGACTAGAGTTAATGGTGTGATGCTAAGGCTGGAAACAAGCCATAAGCCTATAAGAGTGGTGTGCCCTGTTCTAAAATAGAGTTATTAACAGGAAAGGAAATCATATTTATAAACAAATTCAGAGCAAACCTTGTTAAGTTATTTTCTGGCTGTTCAATATCACAGAGGACAGAGTTTGTAGCAGCATTAAAGAAGGTAAGCTTTTCCAGTGTCTTGACTCAACAGTATGTTTATTTCCTGATTTCACTCCAATCACTACTAAAAAGTGGAGTGTTTCTACATGCATCCAGAAGGTGGAAAAACTACTTTCGTACTTTTTTGAATTTTCTTCCAAGTCTGAGCATATTTTGGCAAGACCAGAACTATTTCTTTTACACTAGAAGTGCCATAGATTTCCTGAAGACCCACGTATTAAAGTAAATGGGTTATAATGAACTTGCAACAGGTCCCAATTTCACTTACATTAAGTTGTCTCATGTGAAATGTGTCAGGTGTATAATGCAATCAGGTAAATTTGCAGTGATATCAATAAACTGCTAATCAGTGCTCCTCTCGAGACCCAAATAGCAGAGATGCCCTGAATTATCAGGTGGTACACCTAAACTATCTTCCAAACGAAGTGTCAAACAGATAGCTTCTCATGACACATAACTGTGGAAGAAGCGGCAGCAATAGATACTGTACTAGGATGTAGTCTAAGGAGGAAGACGTAACCCCACCATAAGTAAAACTGTTTATTGAGAACAGCATTCAAAATAATATTGTCCTGAAACAAAAGGGAAGGGATGAACCACAGAGGAAGAAATACTCTGTGATTGGCTGATCAAGCTTACTGCAGTCTTCGTCTGGCCTGGTCAGTGGTTAGACTAAGAGTTTTGTGTCTGACTGGTGAACCTACTCTCTCTGATAGCTAGTCCATTCCTATGTGAGTTGTGGGCTTTCCCTGTTGCCACAGTACCCTGTGTCACAGCTTGAATAAGATATTTGCATTCTGAGTTAAGTAAGACTATGTTAAACTATTTCACTGTTAATTTCTGGGGCTATGTACCAATTAAAAGGAATGTTTTACTAAATTGACTGTCACAGTAAGATATAGCTATTGTTGTCCTTCAAAAAGATAAAAGTAACAAAAAGGTATGTGTGCTGTTTAAATCCTTTGACTAATTAATACTGCACAGTCTGACACTTACTTCCAAATGATGACAACTTATAATGATAAACTCTAGGCTAGCTTGCCCCTACCTGACTCTCGGGGTTGACAGAGAGGGTGGGTAGCTAATGTACAAATCTGAGGCACACAACATCCAAGTTTTGTGGTCAGTGTATGAATATCTGCTCACACTTTGTGTAAGTATAGTTTTAAGTTAAATAGAATGTGACATATAAGCATTAAGAAATTTCTTACTTTTGCATATGATTTATTTATACAGGTATTCCACCACAGGGGTTTATTTTTAAATTTCTTAGTATATTTGGTACAGTAGGGACTGCCCTATCAATACAACTATTTAAGTGTGAGTAGAAGTCAATGGCATAGGCACCAGCTTTAGCAATAAGATCCATCACAGGATGATCACATCAGAATTTATTTAGGTCATCAAGTAACTGAAAAAGGTTTGCTTTTGAAATTCCAAAACTCAGAGGTACTTGCAGTTGAGGTGGCACCAGTTTTAAAGGAAACGATTATTGCTTTACAGTCTGATTCAACAACGGAAGATAATGCATACAGATGTGTGCAAGAAGAGGCCATCATTTTGAGCAAAGGGTCAAGGGTGTTGGGGCCCCCACACAACTGTCAATAGGTTTAGACTCTAAGCCCAGAAATGAAGGGAGTGCCTTCATTGTTTTGAAACCATTTCCCTGTAACTGCACATACATGAATGGGTTCAAGTTGCACGACAGACTGAATTTCAGGCCACTTTTTTTGTTTGCTTTTTTTAGACTACTGGCATTTAGTAAAACCACTTTAATGTGTTCTAAATTAGAATGTACTAGTTTGAAATGTCCAACAGATCAATTCTTCTTAAAAAGGCCCTATTTGGGACAGCAAACACATTAGCCACAACATACAAAAATTGGTAAAAGAGAGGTACAGACCATCCCTGGCAAGTCAGCCATTTTGTCCCTAGCTGACACATACTGGATCCTCTTACAGAACCAATTATTAAAGCCAGTTCTACTATCTTAAAATCTCAGCGTCATTCTGGGTGATGGTAAAATACCATTCAAGACCAGTATTTTTACTGCCTCAGACACATGCATAGCAAAGCTCAATCATATCCTTCTGCATGTCCCTCTGGGTAGCGTGCATAAGGTCATTCACCTCCACATTGACCACTATAAGGTCATAATCAACATTTTCATGAGGGTTGGTTTTAAGAGCCATTGTTACATCTTGGATCCTGGATCTAGAAAGACAGCTGTCACCCTATTCATATCCAGCATAGTAAGGGTGGTGTCCATATGCCTGACAATATAGTCATCAATTACTAAAACATTACTGTGTGTAGATGCAGGTTTAGTGATCCTTAACGGCTTGGCATCTTCACCTCTGTGACTGTTAGATATACATTTACTGGTTGAGGGTATGCAGAGTGAAAGTGGATGTGTTGCTATATGAAATAATGGCTGAAATTTCTTACTTCTTATCCTGGGAGGCTTCAGCAGTGTTCTCTTAAGAACTAAGAATAAGTTGGTTTACTGGAGGTGCTTTGCACTGTGTCTGTGAATGTGTTGTATTTACCAAATGCATTCTGAGGTGAGAAGGTAGCCTACACGTTAAATAAATACTTACACCTTTCACATATTGAATCATTGTGAGGTAGAAATAAAAAGCTTTTGGTAAGCATGACACCATTACTACCCTGCCTCAAAATACCTAGTGCTATCAGGCTGGCTTCAGAAAGAGGAAAAGCTGACTGAGATTCCTCACTGACCAGTGGAGATGAAGAGGTATTAGAAATATAATAAATTAATAACTTCGCCCTTGGTATAAGAACAGGGCTGATAATATGGGATGTGGCCTGGGGGTGGACAGTTGGCATAATGGTTAAGGTGTTTACCTTACAGACACTAGGTGCACGAGTTTGATTCTCACATGGGATAATTGGCTAGACTAAAATGGCCCACAAGGGCAGTTAGTCTACTACTAATCTGTGAGATACAAGAATATGAAATGTGACTGGTGTAACATTCACCCGTGCAAAAAAGAACCTGTAAAAGTGACAATAAAGGTATTCAAGAGCAAAAAGGACCTGTGAAAGTGACAATAAAGGTAATCATTAATAAGTGGCAAATTTAAGTCAGACAGCCAAGTAGGACAATATGGTTTCTACCAAACTAGTAGCAGCAATGAGCAACAGATAACGTAACCCAACTGATCTGGGAGCAGTAACTGTAGAACAGGAGCTACAGTTAGTCTGAATGAATAGTTCCCAGGTACAGTAAGTGTAAAGCAATATCATTTCAATGCAGTATCAGCATACCAGTTAAGACAAGTAATAAATGTGTATAAATAGGTAATCCATTTCTGCAGAGGACAGTATCTGGAGAGAGCAAAAGATTTAGCTGCAGTAACAATGCAAATATGCAATAACACCAATGATCAAAAAGTACAAGGAGTAACTGTAAGTTAATAAGTTCATTTGGTTTCTATCTACCCTGTATCGATAAATGGTTACAGTTCAGTATTATCTAGATATTATTGGTAATGAACAACCACACAGTAACAATAAGGAGCAACAGTGTAAATGTATGTAAATTATTAACACTACGGTCAACAGGACAGTGCTTATTTCAGTAAGGTGTCCAAATGAATTGCACTCAATATGTTAAAAAAGAGAGACTTCTCTGTATGTACAAAGACTGTAGTAAAATCAGTCACAGTACTGCAACTATTAACATAAAACAGAGCAAGCTAAGAAAGTTATATCCTACGACAAGGATGAAGAGATTCTCTTAACTTTTGCAGACCAGGCTGTTGTGCTGGTAACTTAAAATGATATAAAATGGTTTGTAGTGCTGCATTTGCCAGCAGCATGCTTGAACAGAGCAAACCTCCAGGCATTTAAAAGCCCTACAGAAGCTGGCTAATCATAATGCAGCTAATGCCCACACCAAAACTGGCCAATCAAAAACAGGCACTTTAGTCCTCTATTGGAGTCTGTGTTCTAATGGCCTTTTGGCCCAGACATAGCAATATAAAACTATAAATATGTGAAACTACCTGTAGGACTCATTTGCCTAAAACCAAAGATTCCCAGATGATGCAGAAAAAGGAAATATTTTGACCTAAACAGAAACTTTCTAAAGAAAGAAACATGGAATTTGCTCCAAATCTTCATTTTTCTTAGTTGAAGAAAGACAGTTTGAGGAGCTCAGGTTGCGTTGTCCGCACCATTCTCTTTTAATACCTTATAAAATGTCCTTTTTAGAAGAAAGGTCTGCTGGATGTCTGAAAAAAATTTTAGACATTTTATTTTTATTCTAGCTCATTTACAATTTAGTGAACTTTCCCCCCAAATAGGTTATCAGGATTAAGAGAGTAAGTAGGATCAGGGCCACACTGACATCTTGCATACCTTTTCAGTAACTGCTGAACTCAGAGTACTCTCAAAGTAAAATTTTAGGGAACTTCTGTCATCCATAGCCTGTTTGCTTACCAAATCCCAGTCCAACAAGAGAGGTGTCCCACCCTCCTGGAAGTGTAGTCTATCTATTCCTGTATCCAAGTACAAGGTAAATTTAGCCAATATAAATAACTCAGACAAATAAGCCTGGTGAATATTGTGGTGAAGCTGATACAGGAATTTCTGTCACAATGTCAAGGAATTGCTCCATAACTACATTTTGCAAAAGTAGTGGTCAAAACTTATAAGTACAGTCACTGTATATCAAACTTACAGAGATGGATCATAAGGATGCATGCTGATAGAGGGAGTGGGTTAAATGACAGGGTTTCACTTAAACCATTCTTGAAGTTAAGAGGGCTACGTTGATTAGTTAATTGATTAATTGTTGGTTTCAACTTTTTTGATTGGCTGTTTGATGTTTAAAAAGTTTGACTGTTTTACTTTTGCTATGGTCTGAATCTGAAGAAGCAATGAGATACATTGTGAAAGCACTCACCACTGGATTTATTAAAGCTCTGTTTTAATTTATCTCACTGTTTGCTGTCTATGGAGACTAGACCATGCTTTGGTATTCCTTTTGTTCTTTTTATGTGTATATCTCTGGACATTTTTGGAGCAGTTTTTATTATTTTGTGGCTTATTCTATACTTCCATTATGATTTGGTATTTCAAACAAGACATTTGTCAACTTCCAGTTACTTCTGTATATTACTGCAGTAATCAGTGTGCTAAGTAGCTTATGAACTCCTGCCCAATCTCTATGTTGTCAGTACTAGGTAAGAGATGGGTTTTCCTGACTACTTTACCACTCCAAACCCTCTAACATGACACAAGTGATCTTTATTTTCATCAAAAACTGCATGTCTGTGTTTTTCTGTCTCTTGTGAAATCATAAGATTTGTAATGTGTCTTGACATTTCCTCTGGCTGTATGCATTTATGCCTTTGTAGTTGGTTTTGAAAGGCAAAACTAAAGTTTTGAACACTAATAAAATGTTTCCTGTTCATGTTGTAAGAAACACTAATTACAAATTTAACAAATAATGTGCATTCCATTTATGATATTTCAGGAAGAGTGTACAACTTGATTTTGATAAAATTGTGATAGCTAGTGCCATTGTGATTGCTGGAAAATAGACTTAAATCATAATTTCTTTGGCAAGAAAAGCACTGAAACCTAGTAGTCGTGAGACGTGTACTCATAGCTGTACACGTCTCAACCAAATAAAGAAAAATTAAAATCAGAACATTTCACCCCCACTCCTCCTTATTTCATTGCTCTCAGTCTAAAGTTACTGTAGCTTTAGCAGATAAAGAGCAATCACTGGTACATTCAGTTTTCCTCTGTGAGGCAGCAAGCTTGGATATAATTGAACGATACCATACTTTATGCAGTAAGAAATCACTCCTATAAGGAGTCAGCAATAGAACACAGACCACAGCTACCACCCTGACAATTAAGTTTTAACAGCTTTGATATAATCCGTCTAATATTAATCAAGTAGATCTAAGCCACGCAGGTTTATTGCTTATGCTGCATACCTTACTAATGCATGCTAACCCTAACCCTACACCTTACCTTAAAAAGTCTTTCCAAAAAGCTACCACTATACAAGACAAATCAAGCACACACACACACACACACACACACACACACACACACACACACACAGAGTAAAAATAGCCCCTTACTTCATAGGTTCATAGGTGTGTATTAGGCTAATGGCCCTGGAGTCTTTACAAGCCTAGCCCATAGAAGTGCCCTGACATTGTGCCACCTGACGTTAGTTACCAGTGCTTCTATCAAGTACAGCCACTGGAGTGATCCCGAGGTGACATTCCTATTTACATCCACTCATCAAGATTTCTCTTGAAGAGGGCCAGTGAGGTGGTCTGCTTGACATATGTGGGAAGTCTATTCCAGAGCATGGGCAGTCTCTGGGTTATGAACCTGTCCCTCCAGCATGTTCTGTTGATTGTGGTAATGAGGTTGAGCTCTCTGTAGCATGTGGTGCGGCGGGATTGGGATTCCTTTAAAGATAGCATTTCTAACAGAGCTGGGTCAGACATGGCTTTGTAAGTAAAGCAGGGATCGCCTCTGTCCATGTAGGACATGTGTTTAATGTCTAGGATCCTCTTCATGAGGTACTTTTGTGGCCTTTCCAGCTTAACTGTCACTCTAACCCTAACCCACCTTCACTTGCACAGACATTCATATATCATAAAGCTGAAACCTTCCGAACATCTGAAAGTTTTGGCACTAAGTTTCCCAAACCTACACTTACTTTCCCACATGCATTTGGTGTTCCATTCACCCAAACTCTTAAAATTTCAATGAAAGAAACATTCAACTGCATTTTTCTTGACATTCATTATATGAACAAGCAGCCAATTTGATAGAGTGAATAACAGAACAGTACACAGCATAAAGGGAATTTCTGATTCAAAAAACTCTTAAAACTCTTGTTGTGCTGACTATTGCTTACTGCAGTAGCATCTAATAAGCTCAAAATTCTTTCTACTATGCTTTGTCAGGTACATACCAAAGGGAGCATTGTACTGTCTGTTATTGTACTGTCTGTATTGTTACTGCATTGTATTGTCTGTTAAGGACAGACTAGAGTGGGATAATGACCTATTTGGACCTAGATGCCAAGCCATTATTTATAAGTTGCGTGACATAAAATGATTTCCTCTCCACTGTGGCTACATTGTGGTCAAAGGTAAGGCTATTGTCTACATGTGTTCCCAGTTCTCTGGCCACTCTGAAGATCTACTTCAACAAAATATCTGCCAGAAGAGAAAGAAGGCAGGCATCAAACTATTCTGAGCAAATACCAACAATTGTTTACCTTCTAGTCTGCTCACAAAAAAAAAAAATGTGCAAGAAATTTTAAACACTAATCAAAAGAGCTTTGAGTTAATACAAGCCACAGCTCTGAAATGGAAAGCTTTTGAGATATATTTTGGAATAATCTGTTGCATTAATTACTTTCAGAAGCGCACGGAATTTTCAGACTAAGAAGAATCAAAAGGATTGTAGAATAGGCTGCAACAATAGTGTAGTGGCCTGCCTCAGCTGAAATCAGAGGGAAATCAGTTATATATAACCGGTCAAAAATGTTTTATGAGAATTTTTTTCTATTAGGTCACACATTTGGAACTGCCATTTAATCCAAGTTGTGGCTGCCTCACAGTTCATTATTAAAGGTATATAGGTAGTTATGAAGTCCAGGATACCACTGTTGAGCCTAGCCCAATTTCCCAGAGCACTAAATGGTCAAGTGACTTACTTAGAGGAACACAGATGGCAAATGGAGAATGAGAAAATCAAACCCAGGACTACAGAAACTGTGAGACTAAATGCAAGTTTTTCAGTCTTTGCACAGAAGGTAGGTACATGGTATATGGTCTCTGTAGAAATTTGTATTCTATTATATTTTTGTTGTTTTCTCTTAAGGATTTTGGGAGGACTGGATTCAACAGAAGCTATATTCAATTAATCTATGCAAGGCAATCCATTATTTCCAAAGTGGAATAAAAATCAGAAGGATACAAGATTTATAGAGAAAAAAATACACTGGTATTGTAAACAGAAAAAATAAGATTTCATACCACTATTCATGCTATGCAGGCAGAATAGTGAAACATACAGGTCTATATTACGTGATCGAACAGTGAAATGTTCGAACACGTAATAATCGACCCCTAAATGTCGAACAGTCGGATTGTCGAACGGTTCAGTGGAGATCTCCGCACAGTGTGGACATGGAAGTTTTCCATTGTCTGCACTGTAGTGAGATCTCAGAGTTGGTATATTTAAGTAGTGAGGGGAGTGGGGGGTGCAGGAGGGCTTGCCCCCTGCTTAGAGTGTTTTTATGGTTTGTTTGGGTGTTTTTATGGGGTTTTTTTTGCTGTTCGACATTACATCATTTTGACATTTTAGGGGGTCAATTATTATGTGTCCGAACATTTCACTGTTCGATCACGTAATATAAACGTAAAAATACAACTGCTATACCCAACATGCATTAAGAAATCCTTTACCCACAAAATAATGTTGACCCACTATTTGAAACTTCAAATGTTATAAATGCAGATCGCCATACAGTGCAGAACAGCAAATTTACCATTTTCCTCACTGTAGTGTGATCTCAGAGTTGGTATACTTATTTAGCAGGGGATGTGGGGGGTGCAGGGGGGCTTGTCCCCCTGCAAAAACATAACAAAAAATGTTTGTTTTGATGTTTTGATTTTTTTATCACAATTTCGAAGTTTCAAAACTTCGATCTTATGGTCTTGACAATTTGCAGTTTGAAGTTTCGAAACTTCGAGCTCATGCAGAGGAACTCTATATATATATATATATATATATATATATATATATATATATATATATATATATTTATATATATTTATACTGAAGTGCACTATATGAAATAATAAGTTATGGTTATTTTTTCATTTATTAATAATGGACGGCACAGTGGTGCAGCGGTAGCATTGTCACCTCACAGCAAGAGGTTCTCCAGTTCGATTCTCGGCTGGAGTGTCTTCTATGTGTAGTCTTCATGCCCTCCCTGCATTCATGTGGATTTCCTCCGGGTGCTTTGGTTTCCTCCCACAATACAAAGACATGCATTTGGAGCATTTCCCTCCAGGCCTCCACTGAAAATTGACTTTGTTCCAAGTCGGACTTTCCCAGTAAACAAATGTTAAATAATAAATAAATAATAATAAATAATTACATAAAATGACTTCATGGAATCCCTGAACCCCTGAACCAGTCTAATTTGTGTGCATTTGTCAGTGTCACACATATCAAGCATCAGTAAACTATAATTTTGTTTTATCTTAAACTTATAGATTATATCTATAACAATATTTCCTGAGCATGGCAAATAAACATGGTAGAAAAAAATATCACTTTAATCATTCAATAATATTTTGAAAAGTTTGCATAGTAATGATTTCATTGAAGATAGTACAATAAAGCACAGATACAGGTTATTGTTTTGACCAAAGGAAGATGATGAATACAATTCCACATACAAACATAAATTTCATTGGATCAGTAACATTGCATACTTCTATAAGCAGTTTTATAATAAAGACATAGACAAAGCTGCATAAAGTAGTGACTGAAAGTGTGAAGGGGAGGAGACGAATGTGAAAAGATCGTGTAGATGAAAGGAAGAAACATCAAGTGAAATGGAAAGTGTGGGGGGTAGTAGGCAGTTATGGTGAGTGGGTGAGAGTATAGAGAATGCGGGTTGTGAGAGATGGAAGTAGTTGAAGGGTAGGAAGAAGTGTAGAATTATGGTTTAGTCTAGGGATACATATCCAGAGTTAGTTCAGGAGCAGAGACAGACATTCTGGGGTTCTTATTATGAAATCACAGATGCAGTTTATCGAATGCGTCTTGATCGAACCGAAAAGAGCAAAAAGGCAAAATAGTGAAGCAGCTTTTAGCAAATTCTTCCCCTGCTTTCGTTACTTTGCCATTTTCGGCACTGTAGTGCGATCTTGGAGTTGGTATATTTAAGTAGGGGGGTGTGGGGGGCACAGCCCCCCATGTCAGGGGCTGTGGAGGGTGAAGCCCCCCACAATGTGTAATGTTTTAAAGGTTTTTTTTTTTTTATTTTGGAACAGTGATTTTTTTTTTCTCTTGGAAAAAAATCGCTGTTCTGAGGTTTCGACGTTGTAAGCTTTCACTTACATGGGGCCGATTATTTATCGTTCGCTTTGTGTGTGATAATATAATATAGACCCACATTCTGCAGGTGTAACTTTAGCTTCTGTTTAAAATGTCTGAGATTTTAGAGAGAGGGGTATGGTGTTCCATGATTTGATGGCTTAGTTTGAGAATAGACTGTCAGCAGTAGTGCTGTTGGGTTTAGCGACATGAAGGAACAATATCTGGGTCGAAAGGAGTGGTCTGGTTTGTACGGCTGGATTAGAACTGACCTCATTGGACAGTTTATAGATTTATAGATGGGGCTATGAATATTTGCAAATTGAGATTAAGATAGGAAGTCAGGTACTTTGAGACAGTTTAGTGTTTTGAGTGCTAGGCAGTGGTGGGATATTTTCAGGTGATTACTGCAAAGTTTGTTACTTTGGTATAGCATTGTTTGAGCTTTGAAAGCTGAGAGACATGCATGAAAATAGGGTCTGCACAGAGAAGTATTGGAGTAGTAGGGTAGAGGCTAAGTGTTTTCTGGTTTGGACAGTGATGAAATTTTTAACTGTATATAGGGAACCCAATTTCTGGTGAGTTTTTATGTTAGTTGTGGTAGTCAAATGGTAAGCTGTTGTCAATGTGGATGGTAAGCAGCTTAGTATGCAGGATGATTTCAATGTAATTGTTATTGGCTGAAAGAATATCAAAGGAGGGTTTCTCGTCTGAGAGGTGTCTTAGGAAAAAGAGAATACGTTTGCTTTTTTGAGGCTTAAAAAGTTGTGAGTGACTTCAAAGATGGCTGCAGACTGATCAACAGCTTAACTTCAGCTCTCCCAGAGTGAAAAAGAAACTGAGAGATGACAGCCAGTGATATTGTCAGCCTGAGTAAAATTCAGTTACTGGCTGGTAAGTACACTGCCTGGATACCTGAAAATAAACTAAGACAGCTAATAAAACTGCAAAAATCAGAAGTCAAAATGAAGAAAAGGCTGGCTGAGTATGAGACTGCTCAAGAAAAGATGTTTCAAAAAAATGGTAGAATTAGAGAACAGATCACATAGGTAAAATCTGAGATTTTCTGCTCTACTGGAGAAACTAAAAGGAAGAGACTGCATTAATTTTATGAAAGCACAAATAAGCAGCTGGACTGGTGTTCCACAACAGGGACTGTTAATTGAAAGAACGCACCATGTGTATGCTCCAAATCTGGCTATGAGAAAGCAGCCAAGACCTTTATTAGTAAAGATACAAACCTACCAGCAGAAAGAGCTGATCCTGAAAAAGTTGTCACAAAATGGAAAATAATTAAAAGCTGGAGATAGCAGAATGTTGGTAGGAAATGATTATTTGCTGTATACCAAGCAGAAGATAAACAAATTTATTCCAGTAATTAGGGAATGTCAAGAGGGAGGTGTGAGATTCAAGCTGCTTTGTCTAGCTATCTTCAGAATATTTTTTCCTGAAGGATCAAAGTCAATTTTTGATGCAGAACAGGCTAAGAAGGAAATGCTAAAGTTTTTCTCATCAAAAAATGAGACGGCAAGCAGTAGGGGACTCTGCTTGTCATTCTTCTGATAATAAAGCAAACTGAGAGAGTTCACCAGTGAAACCGTTTCCACTGTTCCAAAGGAAAATCCTTGGGAGACCAAGAAAAACAGAAGAGTTGACCAGAAGAATATGGACTACCATGGAATTCAATGGGAATCTGCATTTGGGAGAGGGGGATGAACAGGACGAAGACCAGCAACATGGAAATTTAGTGAATAAATGTGAGACTGGAAAGCATCAATCACATTTGTGAAATGCAGCTTTTAAGAGTAAGTGGAAAGAGTAGACTTTTGTTGATTCTGCTAAACTTGTGAAGAAATAAAAGCATTTGCCTCACTTCATGTCATTAATGTTTGGAAGGACTCTGAGTGCAGGGGCAGAAAAATGTAACTAAGTAAACAATTTATCTTCTTAACAGTCATTCTATAAAACATTTTGCAGTATAAATTGCATATTTTATAGTAAAGTATTTTTAGTTATTCTTGTATGTGATAATGTTATTAAGTAAACAGACGCCATTTTTCTTCCTCCTCTTCTCTTTCCTTCTTCCTTTTTGGTACTAAGGAATGTAGGCATTACAGCACAAACATAACAAGAAAAGCTAGACAAAAGCATGTTTAAGTTAATAGGCTGTAATCATGGCCTGTTCAGGTTGGGGATGGGTTGTAAAAGTACACAGATCATAATATATGCATAGGTGATACGTTTTCACTTACTTTTGCATATGTGAATATCTGGATTAAGACCCTTGGCTTAAACTCATAACAACATTTAAGTAGAAACAAGTAAATATGAGAACACTGAATGTAATGAAAAGTTTTCCTTTAGCAATAAGTGTTCCAACTTGTCTTTCAGACTGCAATAGAGGACAACATTTTTCTTTTTTCTCTTTCTTTTCCATAGAGGCAAGATGATGATAGGGCAGTAAAAGACAGAACACCAGTTTCTTCAAGGCTAACAGTTAATAATTTCTGAAAGTATGCACTAGTTTTCACATCAGGGGAGGTTAAAAAAAGAACAGACACCAATTAGTGTAAGTAGAAGTACAGGCAACAACATGCATCTTAGCATGGATAACTTCAAACTCAGGATAATTACAGCTGTGTTAGTAACTGTCTATTTAATACAGATGTTCCAATTAGGAGAGTTAAATGTCTTTATTTGAAGATGGACATAGTTATGTGTGTTCTATTAAGTTAACATGTGATAGGGGTGTTCTGGGGGTGTTTTGTTTTAATAAAAAACACCAAATGAAAAACCTAAGTCTTATAAAATGTGGCATAGGTTCCATTGTTGATATAAAGGATTAACCTGCCAAACATTAATTGGTGCATGTATCGCAAAAGCTGGGACTAGATATATAAAAAGCTGCCATATTTAATAGGTATGAATAATGACTTCTTACCATAATGGTATTCACTTTCGTTATTATCTTGGAATGTGAATGGACTCACAGTTATACACAAAAAAGAAAGAATACTAATTATACTGAGAAATGCAGAGTGCAAACAGCAATGCTATAGGAGATACATTTGGAAATAACTAAGCATGTGAATTTGATGAAGAAAGGATTTCAGGATGGATATTCTACAAAATATCAGGGATAAAGAAAAAGAGGAGTGCTTATATTAATTGTTAGAAGAGCTCCAGTAGTGATAGAAGAGGGAAAAAGATAATAATAGCAGATTTGTAGTAGTAAGGGATTACAGGCAAGCGAAGAAGATTACACTGGCATGTATTTATATTCCTCCTAAAACTGGTATTATGGAGTTTAAGAAAATTTTGGGAGAAATAATCAGATTTCAGCAGGGTATATCACTTATAGGTGAGGACTGGAATTTGATTTGCAACAATGAGCATGTATCTGGGGGGCCTAGAAGGGAAAATATAACAAAAGATTGTAGATTTCTGAAGACATTTATCAAAATATTTGGTATGACAAACATGAATTCAGTAGCAGGAACTCATAGAAAATTTACATATTATTCCTCAAGGTACAATAAATTGGCTAGTCTTGACAGAAGCTATAATTCACAGGAACATATCCATTTAATTGAGAACTTTGATGCCAAACTTAGGGAGCCTATAACAAGAAAAATAATCAGGGATCCTGTAGATGTTTTAGAGATATATCAGATTTTTTTGAAAATTTGCATAAAGCAGAGAAGTAGAGAAATCAAGAAAAAACACAAATGGAAATATTTCAGGGTGGGAGGGTGGCATAATGGTTAAGGTGTTTACCTTAGAAACACAAAGTGGCAGGGTTTGATTCTCACAGGGGGTAATTGCCTAGGCTTAAAATGGCCTATGAGAGCAGTTAGCCTAGTAATAATCTCTGAATTGCTGAATCTGGATCATATTGAGGGGTTGGAGGCAAAAATCAAAATGGGAGAGTTTCTCTCTAATATGTTGTGCCTGAACAGAGGATTCAGGCAGAGATGTCCTCTTTCCCCTTTTTGCACTATTTGCATTATATTTAAAACCATCTGCAAAAAAAAATAATGGACTCAGAAATTCAAATATATAATTGGTATGTGTTCAAGAATAGTTGGCTTTATTTGCATTTGATATTATTTTGTACCTGTTGAACATGAAAAGGACATCTTCATGATATGGAAAATGTTGAGACAGTTTCATTTTTTCAGAATATAAAATTAGTAAAGATAAAACAAAAGCTATAGTTATAAAGAATGTGGCCACACATGAATTGGTCCAGCAATACTCATATTTATGAAGACATGATAAAATGAAGTATTTAGCAGTATGGATGTAAAAGGATTCAATTATGTCAGCTAAGGATATGTGGGAAGAAAATAAGCAAAATATAATACAAAAACTGAGTAATTGTAAGCTCTTGGCTATGGATATAGATATCAAGATACAAGCAGTAAAAATGTTTTTAGTCCCTGTAGTTTTATATACATGGGTCTGGCATATTTTTATCAACCAAAAAAGTTGTGAATAGTAATTGATAAAGAGTTGAAGAATTTTATTTGGGAGGGGAAAAGGGCAAAAGTCAAACCGGTTAAGTTGATTCTCCCAATAGAACAAAGAGGTTTAGGATTACTTGATTTGAAGGGATACTTTAGAGCCACACAGTTAAGGCTCTTATACATAACACAAGCAGAAAGCCACAGTTCAAAGTGGAAATGGATGATGATGAACAGGGAGATGTAATTTAAAAAGTAAGTAAGGAATGAGTTTTTGGACGCAGATCCTTAGGGCAAACAACAGCAGTCATACAGTATATTATATTCTTAAAGTAGCAGAATGTATACTAAAAACTAAGCCAACAGGTGAATGGTGAAATGAGACTCTGCTGATAAGGATAACTGCAATCACGGATATAGAAACTAGACAAGAGGGGGTTAGAATTTACTGCAGGAAGATGGCAAAATAACAAAGGTATTGGGAACAAATAATTAGAGAAAGAAAGGTAATAGCATGGGAAGAGGCTGAAAAGACATTTGGATTGCAGGCTAGTGATTGCCTTCCCTATCAAGGATTGATATCAGAGTATAGAGACAGGGCTAGGGGAATCCTAAATGAAAGACCTGCACTGGCTGAGTTTTTAATTGACTGTAGAACAGAAGTTGCTGTTAAAAAGTGATAATTAGCAGGGCATATAACATATTGCACAATAACTACAGGAATTAATTAGAAGAGGTCAGAAAAGATTTGGAAGAGAGATTAGATATTCAATATACAAAGAAACAATAGTAGGATATATGTATGGCTTCCAAATATGCAAGAAAATCTAAAAGATTTAGGAGTTTGCCTGCAAGTGTTTGCATAAATACGTTTATACCCTAAGCAGACTCCAAAGAATTTCTCCTCAGATAGATGGTAAATGTTGGGAGGTATGATGGGAAAGAAAGAGGCAACTAGGAACATGTGTTTTGGGAGTGTAATGAGTTGGCAGACATTAAAAATTCCCTACAGAGTACTCTGTCAGAAATACTGACTGAGCAAATGAGTGTAAAAAAGGAAATTATTTTTTGAGCTGGGATACAGGATCTGACTTGCCTAGACATAGTAAGACCTTGTTAAGTTTATTTCTGGTGGCTGCCAAAAAAAGCAATTACTAGAAATTGGAAATCAAAGTCTAGTAGTGAAGTAGTGAATATTGTGACAGAGATAAAAGAACAGGAAATGGGGTCTTTGGAAAAGGGTCTGACTAAATTACACAGAAAAAATAGAAATTGTGGGAACATTTCAGTTACAAAAAATGATTTGGAGGAGGAATGAGGTTTAAGAGAATGCAATAATTGAATAATTTATGTAATATTGCTTAGATTATATGATATATAACAATATATGTGATGTATAATGTTTGTAAATCTGAACTTGTTAATAGGTTTGATTACTTTCATATAATTGTAAGTTTGGCTATGTCACAAGTGATAATTCAATAAAGGTGTTTAAAAAAGAAAAAGTTGTCAGTCAGACAGAATTTAGTGTAGGAGAAGTACTTTTGAGTGATTTATTGCAAGTTGTTTTGGGTGATGCATATGAGGGTGGATAAAGTCTAGTAGAGTACAATTGTTTAGAACAATCAAAGTAGAAGTGAAAAAAGAGAATTTCAATTGCCAGAGCATGCTTTTAAAGAGTGAAGTTTAAAGGAAAAAAGTAAGTTACATGTTAGTGGAAAATATAACTATACAGGTGCATGTGTGCATGAGGAGCAAGGTAAAAAATACAAGTTAGAGAGGCAACACCAGGGAAATAGCTAGAGGTGCCAACACAGAATGCGATTAGATCATACATTAGCTGTACTAGAGGTTGAAACAGATGATTAGTACATAAGTGGAGTGGGAAGGTGGTTAAGGAAGGCTGAGTAAGGAGATGCATGATTACTGTTGTAAAGACAGGCTGTCAGGTGTCAGTATAAGGTTTGTGACTGGGTAGGGGGAGAAGCAGGGGGGATACATTAGGAAAGGTGATGAAAAAAGAGGTGAGAGAAAAATCAAGGAAGTGAGCCAGGAGACACAGAAAGGAAATAGAAGAATGTAATAAAAAGAGAGGATGTGTGGAGAAGGTCACACATCCACATGTCAAGCAGCACAATGGTCACCCAATCTAGGGATTTAAACACAGTCAGCAACTCAAAACAACATGCTGGAGAGACATATATGTAACTAAGAGACTGCCCGTTCTTTAGAATAGACTTTCGATTCATGTTAAGCAGAGCCTTCCCTGTCCCTCTTCAAATGCAGTTTGGATTAATGGATGGGGAATCGCAAATTCACACCTGGGGTGGTACCTATGCCCCTTATGGATAGGGGCAATCTCTAAGATACTCAAGGCATAGGCACAAACCCTTGACATCTTCTTGCCCCTAGAGGCCATATATTGGGCAAAATGGGGTTATATTGGCTAGGCTTGTAAGGTTTTTAACCCCTTAGCCTAGTAATCTCCTATGAACCTATGAAGATTAAGAAGTGATAAGAAAAGGGCAGTTGAAAGTAAGGGGTTTAAGGAGAAAGGATGATAGAGGCATACATTGTAAATATAATATATTAGTATAGTGTCCTTAGATAAGGTGAGAGGTAGTATAGCTTAGAGTGTGCTATGTGGGTTGACAGGAATTTTTGTCTAGTCAGGAGATGAGCAGGAACACAGCCATATGCTCATTTGGTGGTGTTTTGAGACTTGAGAGATGAAGGTAGATTGGTGTATATATTTTATAAGCTACACTGTCAATTTATTGTTTTATTTTATTTTGCAGCAAGAGTTAGGCCTTATTTGTTCAATTTATGTATGGCCCTGCTTGATTTGGGAGGTGAGCTCTATTAAGCTGTTGAAAAGAGCAGCAAGAACTTTTAATTTAGTCTGCATAAAGGCATATATGGCTTGGAGTCTTAAGGTGTCAGTGATCACTCACGTAGTACATTCCTGTGTTCCAACATTCAGTAGGCTACTTTTCAAATATTCTTATTAATTTCAGCTACATTTTACATCACTTTAGGATGAGTGCCATCAAAGGTGTCTTTTTAGTGAATTCTAAGCTGCTTTTATTATTTACAGTCTAAGGGCTGACTGAGCTTTCACTTACAAGAATGTAGGTTACAGCATCTGTATTAGAAATGCTAGGCCTCATTCTGTCCTTATGCAATTCACTGTCTTTGTTGCAGTCCTCCTGTTTTGTTGTTCTTGGGCATAAAGAAAAGACATTTTTGTTCAGTGGACATGCTGACAAGATTAGCCATGTCAGTATAATTCTGTCATTGGCCTAGTAGTGTAAAATCATACTATTTTTCTGGACCTAACAATATGACAGTTTAAACAGAAATAGAAACCGTTTTACAAGTCCATCAGATATTTCAAATAATCACATCTTAATCCAGGTTATTGATCTTCTTTCGGCTGCTCCCATTAGGGGTCGCCACAGCAGATCAACTGTTTCCATTTCTTCCTGTCCTCTGCATCTTGCTCTGTCACACCAACCACCTGCATGTCCTCTCTCACCACATCCATAAACCTTATCTTAGGCCTTCCTCTTTTCCTGTTACCTGGCAGCTTCATCCTTAGCATCTTTTTCCCAATATACTCCTTGATAACAGACATATTTAGATGAGCCAGGATATGAGAAATGGTCTAAACAAGGTATCTTCAAAGTATACTGTGCATCCCTTCCTACTAGCTAGATCAAATAAGTGCCAGTTGTATACCCTATAAATGACATACTCTCTAATGACTGAAATTTATTTGAGCCTACAGGACCATCAACAGCTCTTGGGAGCAAATATGTTGGTTAAAATATACTAGAGACAGTGTAACTTTATCTTTGGCTTAAGTATATTGAAAATGAAAAATTGTAACTAAATTAAATGCCTTCACAGAAGGAATGTAGTCTCTTCCAAGAGACTGTGATGAATTTAAATAACATAATTCAAAACCTTTCTAGGTAAGTAGTTATCCTTGTTAGACAAGCTAAAAACATCATCTCATGTTAAAGTAGCATACACCCATTGATCTTAATCGGAGAATGCATTTGTGACAAGTGTCTGTGCAAGCCAGAAACAAGCCAACTATTTGATCATTGCCGTCTTCCAATATGATCTTCAAAGAATTCCCCTTTCATTAATCATTGAATCCCAAATGGAATTGGTAAGACTCACTAAGACCTTATAATTAAAGCTTCAACCTATACATTTAAAATAAGTGCAATTTTATAGTTACAAATTTAGTTAATGTAATATCTGGAACATCATAAGAGTTAAAGGTCTACCCTTATTTTGGAAAACTCTAAAAGTCATATTAATGGTGCACCTTATATAATACAGCTTTAGGAATTATGGAATATAAAGATTATGGCAATTCAGCATAATATTCTTAAAAAACAGCAAGCAAATAATGCCCGTGAGGTTAAACTTTTTATAAAACAATCACAGCTTGTAATAATGTCTTTTAAACAGAAATGCTTACTTTTTGTTGTCTGAAATACATTTATTTTGAGAGTGGGCCTAAGTCTACAACATCTTTAACTTTTAGGTAAGAAAAATACTGTGTAAAAACGTATTCCTAAAATTAAACACTGTTGTCTTCAAAGACCATACAGTAGCTAATACATATGTTATATACCACTTCATAATTTCCCTAAAGCCAAACTGACAGTGAATACATTTTACTGTTATGTTCCCCTTCTCAAAATTTAAAATTCTTGCTACAGAGTTCTTTAAAACAGTATCATTTATTAAAACTTATGCAAAAGCAAAGCCCTAGGATCTTGTGGATTAAAGCCTGAAATTGGTTTTTACTTCTCAGCACAATTATACATTTTCCTAATTGAGTTGATGAATGAAGAATTACTCAACAAATTGCACTGAATGTTCTAGGGTAAAGGTTTGTTTTCATATATACATTTAAGACAATTCCCTTCCTTGCTTTCAGACAGACTTGTTTCAGTTCTAAATGCAGGTTTCTGCTTATTTTTATAATAGAATTTCTGCCCTTTTTAATTTAACTAATTTCAGGTAGAAAAAGCAATGTATGCTAGTGAAGCAAATTCAGACAATACAGCTTCTCCTGAAATAAGGAAACAAAGATCATAGTCTTAAGCTGGAACATAGTGTTAATGCTGAAAAACATCTTATAGAATAAGCTGGACTTCATTGTGATTTTTTTTTAGTTTAGTTCAGGTAACTTTTAATAATCTATGTGTATTTCAGAGTTTAGTTTCAAATACGTTTTTTTTGGTCTGGCCTTAAAATTCACCAGAAGTAGGTATATGTGTTTTTTTTTTAAGAATGGCATAGAAAAGTACAGTTTTGTACCTACCATAAATGTAGATGTTCGAAGATCCACATTGCTGCAGTCCTTACACTTGGGTAGTCCGCTGTCCTCAGTCGGCCCGAATATCAAAGTATAAGGCTGACGTCGGTCAAGGCGCATTTGACTGACATCAGGACGTCAGGGTACAAATGCGCATGACCGGCGTCATATCCTCAGTCTTTTCTTGCCCCAGATGTCAGAAGACCCTAAACATAAAGGTCAAAACCAAAAGACAGCAAACAAACATCCAAGCACCCTTGCCCTAATTATATGTACAAAATATACATTATATACACAATATGTACAACACAACCCACACAACCACCTCTAACTACAGAGGGGAAGGAGGGAGGGTAAATTGGACTGCAGCAATGTGGATCTTCGAACATCTACATTTATGGTAGGTACAAAACTGTACTATGTTCTTCATCTCACATTGCTGCAGTCCTTACATTTGGGTAGAATCTCAAAGCAGAGGTAAGGGAGGATGGCCAAACTATAAAGAAGCAGGAGCTGCCAAAATGCCCTGCAAAACAGCAGTGGCAAAACCAGCCCTGGATTTAGAGTAAAGTGGCAGGTGATAATGCCTAGAGAAAGTATGCACTGAACTCCAAGTAGCTGCCTCCAAAATATCCTTGGTTGCCACCCCCCTCAAAAAAGCTGTCGAAGTGGCAGTAGCTCTAGTGGAATGAGGCCTAATCCCGGCTGGAATCTCCTTGCCATGATGGGAATAACAGAAAGCAATGCAAAACCCAATCCACTTAGAAATAGTTTGTTTTGACACAGGCTTGCCCTGAGAACTCAAAGCAAAAGAAACAAATAACTGCTGAGACTGCCTGAACCCTTTAGTTCTGTCCAAATAATATCGCAACTGCCTGTGTACATCTAAAGTGTGCAAAATCTTTTCCCCTTTATTTTGGGGATTTGCATAAAAGTAGGCAAATGAATAGTCTGGTTTAAAGCCACACTAGAAACCACTTTAGGCATAAAGGAAGGATTAGTACGTAAAGATACCCTATCCTTATGGAAAATTAAGAAAGGCTCAACCGCCATAAGGGCCTGCAATTCAGAAACCCTTCTTGCAGAGGTAATTGCCAACAAAAGCAGTCTTCCATGATAAATATTTCAACTCAGAAGTAGCTGCAGGCTCAAAAGGTTGTAGAGTGAGTTTCTCCAACACAAAATTGAGATCCCAAGCAGGAGTAGGAGCTCTTCGTGGGGGTCTTATATTCTTTGCCCCTCTAAGAAATTGCTTGAACAAAGGATGAGAAAACAATGGTGGGTCACAATCATAGTGATCCGAAATTGCTGCAGCATGAACCTTAATAGAAGAGAAAGACAAACCTTTGTCCAGTAACTCAGTAAGATATTGAAGAGCCACACTCAAATTAGGCTCGGAAACATCAAAATCTTTTGCTGCACTCCAAAATAAAAATCTCTTCCATTTATCTGCGTACACTTTCCTTGTACTAGGCCTTCTAGCTTCCAAAATCACATTCAAAACTTGTTGTGGAAGTTGAGACCTTCTATGGTTCAAAACAGAATATGCCAGGCTGTTAGGTGAAGAGAGTGAAGTTTGACATTGAGCAAATGGCTGTCCTCCTGTGACAACAGGTGTGGAATCGAAGGCAAAGGCCATGGAGGCTTCCATACCAGACTTCTCAGTAATGGGTACCAGTGCTGTCGAGGCCAATCTGGAGCTATTAAAATCATCCTTGGCTTGTCCTGTCTGACCTTTAGAAGTACCTTTGGGAGGAGAGGCAGAGGTGGAAAGGCATACACATGAAGATTGCTCCAATTGAAAGAAAGAGCATCCACTTTCCAAGCTGTGGGATGAAACCTTTTTGTGCAAAACTTTGGCAGCTGATGGTTTAGTGGAGAAGCGAACAGATCTATGTCTGGAGTTCCCCATGACACTGTCAATTTCTGAAATACATGAGGATCCAATTTCCACTCGTGGGGATCCATAATTCGTCTGCTCAACACATCTGCTAAGGAGTTCTGTGCTCCTGGCAGAAACCTTGCCTGAAGATTGAGCTGTAAACTGAGAGCAGTCTCCCACAAAATCATTGCTTGCCTGCATAGAGGATAAGAATGCGTTCCCCTTGCTTGTTGATGTACCACATGACAATTGTGTTGTCTGTTAGAATCAACACCTGCCCTGGAAGAAGTAAATCCTTGAAAGCTATTAATGCAAACTGGACTGCTAACATCTCCTTCAGGTTGATATGTAGATGTTGTAGTCTGGCAGGCCACTTGTCTTGTATCCACTTTCCATTTAGATGAGCTCCCCAAGCTTTGTCTGAGGCATCTGTCGTTAAAATCTGACTCGCCTCTGGCCGGGTCACAGAGAGTCCCTTGTTTAGGTGACATTCCTGAGCCTACCACAAAAATTCCTTTTGAATGCAAGGTATTATTTGAATGACAGTGTCCAGATCTTGGCAGTGCTGTGTCCATACATTTTTGAGATACCATTGCAGCTTCCGCATATGCAGTTTGGCATTGGGAAGCACCAGAATACAAGATGCCATGAACCCTAAGGCTTGAAGGACTGTCCTTGCAGTCAGCCCGGACTGATGAGATAGTTGATGGAAGTAAAGGGATAGACTCTTTTGTTTGTCCGGGGTTAAGAAGGCCATCTGGGATGCTGTATTCAGTCTCACACCCAGAAAGCACATGTCCTGAGAGGGTACTAGACTGGACTTTATTTCGTTCACAGAATACCCCAGGCATCTTAGCACTGCTATCACATATTCCAAATGATGAAGAAGCTCTTCCCTTCCTTGAGCCAGAATCAGGCAGTCGTCCAAATAAGGATAGATCTGTATTCCTTTTAGCCTGAAGAAAGCTATCACTGGAGCCAGAACTTTCGTGAACACTCTGGGCGCAGTAGATAAGCCAAAGGGCAATGCAGAGAACTGATAGTGAGAAGTCCCAGCTCGAAAACGCAGATACTTCCTGCAACTTAGTCTGATAGGAACATGAAGGTAAGCCTCCTTGAGGTCCAAAGTTACCATCCAATGATCTTTGCCCAGCAGAGGTAAAAGCTGCTGTAACGTCAACATTTTGAATTTGGGAATGTCCAGGTAAGTGTTGAGGGTAGATAAATCCAAAATTGGTCTCCACGTGTTCCCCTTCTTTGGTACTAGGAACAGGCGAGAATAAAATCCTAGGCCCACTTCTGGCATAGGGACCGGCTGTATGGCCCCTATTTGGAGTAACAGAGAAACTTGCTTGTGAGCCTCTATTCTTTGTTGAGGAGGAACGTCTGGCATGCCTTTGAAAGGAGGCAAGGTATGGAAATAAAACCTGTAACCGTGGTGTATGATATCCAATACCCATCTGTCTTGGGTAATTAAACTCCAATTTTCTTTGAAAAGTGCCAACCTTCCTCCCAAAGGTGCTGCCAGACGAGAAGGCTCTGGCAGCTGAAAAGGTAGGTCATTGGGTCTGTTTACGAAAGGACTGACCCCTGCCCTCACCCGAAGACTGTGCAGGAGAACTCCCTGTTCTAGGCCTGAAAGAGCCCAGAGCTCTACCCCTACCACGTCTAGATCTACCCCTAGACTGGGAATCATAAGAAGGATACGTCCACCCCTTAGTAGGCCAATTTCTACTAAACTTTGGAGGCTGGCCTTGCAAAAATCTTTAACAGTCTGCATAGACTTAGCCTTGTCTTCCATTTTCTTTAAAACTGCCTCAACAGGAGGACCAAACAACACGTCAGATTGTAAAGGAGCATCCAAAATCCTTGTTTTAACATGTTCAGATAAATTTTGATCCCTCAGCCAGGTGTGCCTGCGAAGAACTGACCCAGTGGCAGCCACCCTAGATGAGGCCTGTACAGCATCAAAACCACATTGCAAAGAATGCTTACCCACCTGTTCAGAAACATGTACTAAATCTTGCAACTCTTTACAATCAATACCTTCTGCCAGAGCATCAACCTTAGACTTCAATTGTGAAAGGAGATAGTTTTAGTATTTCAACATGTGGAACTGGCAATTCAAAGCCCTCATGGCCAGAGTGGAAGAAGTATAAACTTTCTTTCCCCATCTATCCAAGGCCTTGGCCTCTTTGTCTGCAGGAACCGGATTCTTTACAACAGAAGCCTTAACACCTTTAGGCCCCTGGCTAACAGTTTCGGGGTCTGCCCTAGGACTCTTAAAAAGATACTTATGAGCTTCAGGCACCCTGTAATACCTATCCGGTTTAACAGGAGCAGGAGGCAAAGAATCAGGATTAAGAGAAGCCTCTGTAAAAACATCTTCCACTACATCCAAAACAGGAGGTATAGCCAAAGGCCTATGCTGGGGTAAAAACAAAAATTCCCTAAGCCTTTTCCTGGAATCAGAGAAGTCCTGACCTTCCCACTTAAAATGCTCCCTCATGGAATGAAGAGTTTCTGAAAAGAAAAATCCTCAGGAGGAGAAGCAGAAGGAGTAGAATCATCCACATCAGAATCAGAATAAGGAGAGTACTCCTGTAAGTCTTCAGCCGAAGACTCTGAAATATCTGAAGCCTGCTCAAAACTCCCTAACTCAGGCTCCACCCTAGGTCTCTTATCAGGAGGGGGCATAGAACCCCTAATCAAAGTAAACAAATCTTCTGCCATTTTAAGCATATGCTTCTTGGGCACAGTTCCTGAAGAGCTAGGGGTAACACCAACTGAAGCTAAACCTGGCCTGCCCCTGGGAGAAGCCTTGGAAACAGAAGGAGAGGGCCTAACCACCCTAGGCAGGGAGGGGAGTATAGTAACCTGAGAAGCCCCATCAGACTGGCCTGCCTCCTGAGAGGCCACATCCTGCAATAACAAAGTCTCTCCCTGGGATCCCAAAGAAACCTCCGGTGGAACCACCGGCTCCACCGACACCTCTAAAGAACCGGCGTCCGGTACTGATGGTTCTTCTAGCCTAGGTTTAACTGCTTTGTCCTTGCGCTTCTTCGAAGAAGCGGGCGTCGGAGCATCTGACGGCATTTTATAATTGCACCGCTTCCCGAAGACTAACCTGGCACAATCTAATCTTCTCTTAATAGTGCGCTTATTGAATCTAGCACAAGAGCGACACCCAACAACGTCGTGCTCAGGCCCTAAACAAGGAATACACAAAGTATGGTAGTCTCTATGCGGTATCTGTTTCCCACAAGAAATACAATTATTCACTTTTTCTGACATCCGGTAAACCACTGAGGCAAGAAAAACTAAAATATTCTAACGGGTACTTAGCCAACTTTGACTCGGTCTGAAACTCCGAAATCGAACAATTTCAGAACGCCAACCGGCACTTGCAACGCTGCTTCTGCATCGGACCATGCGGCAAAAAAGACTGAGGATATGACGTCGGTCCTGCGCATTTGTACCCTGACGTCCTGATGTCAGTCAAATGCGCCTTGACCGACGTCAGCCTTATACTTTGATATTCGGGCCGACCGAGGACAGCGGACTACCCAAGTGTAAGGACTGCAGCAATGTGAGATGAAGAACATCATTAGTCTAGTCCATGGTTTGAAGGCACAACAGAACCATACACACAGTGTGTAGGCAGAGATAGTAGAAACTAAATGAATATCTCTAGAATATAATGTTGTCTTAAACTACTGAACTATTCTATGACATTGCAGATCTGTACTTTCTCCACACTGCTCCACTAAAGAGCCCTTCACCTGACATGCATACTTCATCATTTATATCACCACATTTTATTTTTACTTTTTGTTTTATTTATCCTTTGTTGACTGGGTTAGTCTCACTAGGCTAGTGAGAGATCTGAGGTGATATTTCTACTACTAGGGGAAATTTGGCCAGGGCTCTGGAAGATTTCCTCTATTCTTTTCAATAGGCACCCTGGTATCTTTTACATGGACCTGAGCTACTACCAACTTAAGCAAATGGGACCGTGGTAAGTACATTAGCAAGGAGAGACACATTAACACTCAGTCCTCAAACTGTCATTTTACGAGTGCTGTAATTGTTGTATCCAGTCTACCAAATTACAGAATCATGATGTTACAAACGTAGAAGTTTGACAAAATCAGATCACACTAAATAACAAACACCTATTATCCCTCCCACATGCACAAAGCTGTGAAAGATTTTACACTTTATAAAAGTGGTTGAACTCGCATACCTTCATGCTGGGTACTTTTCTCACTGCTCCATCTAACATTTCCTTACCTGACTCACATTTTAAAGTAACACCACCAAATCATCACCAGCTACTCTCATGTTTCAATTATCAGACATTATCCAGATACTCCTACTGAAATAATAGTCACACCTTATATAAAAAAATTTCAGTCAATTGATGGCCATATCTGCAGCTCCATTTTTTGTGGATAATTTTTGTTACATAGTGATTTAATCCAACAATAAATCCTAACTGGTAAAAGTAAACTGTTATTGATTAATATGCCCAATGTGCACTGTAATCATCTACTGTTGTCTTAATATATGTCTATTTTCTCTGAAATATGGCAGTCTGATAGATACTTAATATTAATTAAGAGAGTGAAATGACACATTGTCAGTCTAAGTATTTTGGGGAGTGAAGGAACTGACAAAGATGCTCTTTAGGAAAAGGTCCGGAAATCAGAGTCACAGATGTAGTTGTCAAATAAATGGTTTACAATCACATGCATGTCTGTACTTATCAACATATAGAAATGTAGAAACACCCCATATAACATTCATATTCTTGAAGGTGTTTAACATTAGCCAAAGTGATCAAAACTCATTTGATCACTTCTGCCAGTGTTAAATCCGTGCAAAATTGTGCACAGTGGGAATTGAGGAATTTGCCTTTTCCCCACTGTACAGCGATCTTGGAGTTGGTATATATAATTAGCATGGGGTGTGGGGGCTGCAGGGGGGTCTTGCTCCTCCAACAAAAAAACATAAGTATTTTGTTTTTTCAATGTTACCAGGAAAACCTGGAAAAACACAGTGCTTAAGACATTGCCATATTTAGTGTGTGTGGACCTACTAAGTAACACCTATGCAGTGCACTATGTATAGTTGTGTGCATCTGTGTGTGTGTGTGTGTGTGTGTGTGTGTGTGTGTGTGTATGTGTGCATGTGGGTCTGCATGAGTGTGTGTGTGTGTGTGTGTGTGTGTGTGTGTGTGTGTGTGTGTGTGTGTGTGTGTGTGTGTGTGTCTGTGTGGATACAGAGGACATAGTTCTCAATTGTCCCCAATTTTGCCTCATATATGTGGCCTGTTCTTCATAAAATGTGCAGTTTTTGGTAATGTGTTGTAGACTGCAGTCACTAAATAATGACAAATATGAGAGTTTCAAACTTTATATCCTTCAGAAAATGCTTGATAATCCAGTGCACGTTACTAGCAATGTTATATGTATATAGTAGCAACATTTAAAATATGATACTGATTTTGCATCTTTGTGTCTGATTATTGGGCTACGAGGTTGTGAGGGCATGTGGGTGAGCCAGAATAAACTTCTAAGTCATTGATTGTGTATTTGTTGATTAATTTGATCACAGGCAAACATTTGAGCTCTTCACAGTCATACAAGGGGCTTAATAGATTGTGTATGTGTGTGTGTGTGTGTGTGTGTGTGTGTGTGTGTGTGTGTGTGTGTCTGTGTCTATTTGGCTCCTGCATCCAAGAAAAGTTATAGTGTAAAGGAAGGAATTGATTGAGGAAATGATTGTAGTAAACAGTAGCATCATCATATGAACCTTGTTGTTTTTTTTTTTTTGTGTTCAACCCTTGCTTTCTTTGTTTTATTGATTGTAGACAATTTCTTTATTATTACGTTCTGAATAAACTGGACAGCATGAAGTCTACAAGTTTAATCTTAGTACTTTAACTGTGAATACATTTCAGTATAACTTGCTTTTAAAGGCATGTGGGTGTGAAATGCTCTGTTGGGTTACACCACAGTTTGTCTTGCACTTAGTGCAAATTAACAAGGTTAAGAGCTATTAGTAAGCTACAGCAAGTATAAGGTTGAGTCATTCAGTCTACATTTGTTTACTGTGTGACTGACCAAGTCACTTCACCAAACAGCACTCAAGAGATGTCCTTCAAAATGAACACTTGTGTCTATCCAGTGGGCTGTCCTTGGATGTTAGCAATTGAGTTATTTCTTCTGAATACCTAGGCCTTTTACAAAGCTGCTAATTTGTGTTTCACTATGTAATGCTACTTAGAATATGAATACTAACATGCCTTTTTTAGTTTAATGGCTTGCACTTTCAATAAATATGAGTCAAAAGGGGAGAGAAGTTTACTATTGCTTATGCTAAGTCTTTTTTTTATGCGAGCATTTTTTTTCTCTTTAGCAAATGGCTGTCAGTGTTTTTCTTGTAAAATTTGAAATAAAGGTTTTAAATTCAAATCTCTGTAATCATTATAAATTAAAGGAAATAGTAGGAAAATGGTAAACCTTTCACATAATCCCCTACTCAGTGATCATAGATAATATATTATTTAGTCATAAACCCCTACATCGTCCGATGGATAGCAAACTAAAATACTGACAGGACACATGTTGTCTGAGTTAGTGAATTTACCTCCAATAAGAAACCTGTTACTAGCAGTGCCCCACAGTGGCCAATGTTAGGACCTCTCCTGTTTGGTGTGTATGAAGACCAGTGTTGGGGGCCTCTGGCTCACCAAGTTTGCCGATGACTGTAATCTGGGAGCAATCATTGAATCATTAGTCTGAGACTGAATGCTAAAAAATGCATAATCATACCCTCTGGTAAATCACCTATCCCTGCAAATTATAATACTGATAGCACACCACTAAATGCAGACCCAGTGGTAACGAACCTCGGAACACAGATAGATAGTAACCTAACCTTTGACCACCAGGTAGCTATGGTAGTGCGGAAATCTTTCTGCGTGGCTCAACTTATAAGTAAAGGCTCAGCATCAGGATCAAAGGAAGTCATATCTGGTTCAAGCTGTGTCTCAAATAGACAACAAGCAGTGAGATGGAATTCTCCTCAACTCCACAGGCATTCCTTAGGGTTCTGTATCAGGGCCCCTCTTATTTAGCATCTTCATCAATAATCTATTTTCATCTCTCACTCATGGCTCTCTTATTCAATATGCTGATGATTCGACAATCATCTGTTCAGCAGATTCCATACCCATACTCCAACATATTTCAGCTCTATAGAAAACTGGCTTACCAAAAATCACCTGCTTCTCAACCCAACAAAGCTAAGTTAATTCTTTTCACCCCGAAGAAAAACACCCCTGTCAACAAAGACCACTTTACTATTATCTCCCTAAGCAAAACAACTACTGAAGTAGTAACACACACTAAATTATTAGGAGTAATAATAGATTAGCACCTAAAACTTGACCTACATATTCAGCACCACATCAAAAAAACTCACCAGAAACCTGGCATATAGGCATAAATACTTTCTAATTCCATCTACTAAAAGAACCTTCTCTATCACATACCTACTACCCTCTCTAACCTACAGCACTCCATTATTTGCTAACATACTATCCTCCCTAAAATCAAAACTACAAACTTGTTACAATAAAATTGTTAGGTTCTCTACTAATGCCTCTAACCACTGCATCTCAACTGTCTCAGATGGCTAGAAAGTACAGTTTTGTACCTACCATAAATGTAGATGTTCGAAGATCCACATTGCTGCAGTCCTAACACTTGGGTAGTCCGCTGTCCTTGGTCGGCCCGAATATCAAAGTATAAGGCTGACGTCGGTCAGGGCGCATTTGACTGACGTCAGGACGTCAGGGTACAAATGCGCATGACCGACGTCATATCCTTAGTCTTTTCTTGCCCCAGATGTCAGAAGACCCTAAAAATAAAGGTCAAAACCAAAAGACAGCAAACAACCAACCAACCACCCCTGCACTAACTATATGTACAATATATACAATATACACAAAATGTACAACCCAACCCACACAACCACCTGTAACTACAGAGGGAAGGAGGGAGGGTAAATTGGACTGCAGCAATGTGGATCTTCGAACATCTACATTTATGGTAGGTACAAAACTGTACTATGTTCTTCATCTCACATTGCTGCAGTCCTAACACTTGGGTAGAATCCCAAAGCAGAGGTAAGGGAGGATGGCTAACTACAAGGAAGCAGGAGCTGCCAAAATGCCCTGCAAAACAGCAGTGGCAAAACCAGCCCTGGACTTAGAGTAAAGTGGCAGGTGATAATGCCTAGAGAAAGTATGTACAGAACTCCAAGTAGCTGCCTCCAAAATATCCTTGGTTGCCACTCCCCTCAAAAAGCTGTTGAAGTGGCAGTAGCCCTAGTGGAATGAGGCCTAATCCCAGCTGGAATCTCCTTGCCATGATGGGAATAACAGAAAGCAATGCAAAACCCAATCCACTTAGAAATAGTTTGTTTTGATACAGGCTTGCCCTGAGAACTCAAGGCAAAAGAAACAAACAACTGCTGAGACTGCCTGAACCCTTTAGTTCTGTCCAAATAATAACGCAACTGCCTGTGGACATCTAAAGTGTGCAAAATCTTTTCCCCTTTATTTTGGGGATTTGCATAAAAAGTAGGCAAATGAATAGTTTGGTTTAAAGCCACACTAGAAACCACCTTAGGCATAAAGGAAGGATTAGTACGTAATGATACCCTATCCTTATGGAAACTCAAGAAAGGCTCAACTGCCATAAGGGCCTGTAATTCAGAAACCCTTCTTGCAGAGGTAATGGCCAACAAAAAAGCAGTCTTCCAAGATAAATATTTCAACTCAGCAGTAGCTGCAGGCTCAAAAGGTTGTAGAGTGAGTTTCTCCAACACAAAATTGAGATCCCAAGCAGGAGTAGGAGCTCTTCGTGGGGGTCTTATATTCTTTGCCCCTCTAAGAAATTGCTTGAACAAAGGATGAGAAAACAATGGTGGGTTGCAATCATAGTGAGCTGAAATTGCTGCAGCATGAACTTTAATAGAAGAGAAAGACAAACCCTTGTCCAGTAACTCAGTAAGATATTGAAGAGCCACACTCAAATTAGGCTCAGAAACATCAAAATCTTTTGCTGCACTCCAAAACAAAAATCTCTTCCATTTGTCTGCGTACACTTTCCTTGTACTAGGCCTCCTAGCTTCCAAAATAACATTCAAAACTTGCTGAGGAAGTGGAGGCCCACTTTGGTTCAAAACAGAATATGCCAGGCTGTTAGGTGCAGAGAGTGAAGCTTGACATTTAGCAAATGGCTGTCCTCCTGCGACAACAGGTGTGGAATCGAAGGCAAAGGCCATGGAGGCTTCCGTACCAGACTTCTCAGTAATGGGTACCAGTGTTGTCGAGGCCAATCCAGAGCTATTAAAATCATCCTTGGCTTGTCCTGTCTGACCTTTAGAAGTACCTTTGGGAGGAGAGGCAGAGGTGGAAAGGCATATACATGAAGATTGCTCCAATTGAAAGAAAGAGCATCCACTTTCCAAGCTGTGGGATGAAACCTTTTTGTGCAAAACTTTGACAGCTGATGGTTTAGTGGAGAAGCGAACAGATCTATGTCTGGAGTTCCCCATGACACTGTCAATTTCTGAAATACATGAGGATCCAATTTCCACTCGTGGGGATCCATAATTCGTCTGCTCAACACATCTGCTAAGGAGTTCTGTGCTCCTGGCAGAAACCTTGTCTGAAGATTGAGCTGTAAACTGAGAGCAGTCTCCCACAAAATCATTGCTTGCCTGCATAGAGGATAAGAATCGTTCCCCTTGCTTGTTGATGTACCACATGACAGTTGTGTTGTCTGTTAGAATCAACACCTGCCCTGGAAGAAGCAATTCCTTGAAAGCAATTAATGCAAACTGGACTGCTAACATCTCCTTCATGTTGATATGTAGACGTTGTAGTCTGACAGGCCACTTGTTTTGTATCCACTTTCCATTTAGATGAGCTCCCCAAGCTTTGTCTGAGGCATCTGTCGTTAAAATCTGACTCGCCTCTGGCCGGGTCACAGAGAGTCCCTTGTTTAGGTGACATTCCTGAGCCCACTACAAAAATTCCTTTTGAATGCAAGGTATTATTTGAATGACAGTGTCTAGATCCTGGCAGTGCTGTGTCCATACATTTTTGAGATACCATTGTAGCTTCCTCATATGCAGTTTGGCATTGGGAAGCACCAGAATACAAGATGCCATGAACCCTAAGGCTTGAAGGACTGTCCTTGCAGTCAGCCCGGACTGATGAGATAGTTGATGGAAGTAAAGGGATAGACTCTTTTGTTTGTCCGGGGTTAAAAAGGCCATCTGGGATGCTGTATGCAGTCTCACACCCAGAAAGCACATGTCTTGAGAGGGTACTAGACTGGACTTTATTTCGTTCACAGAATAACCTAGGCATCTTAGCACTGCTATCACATAATCCAAATGATGAAGAAGCTCTTCTCTTCCTTGAGCCAGAATTAGGCAGTCGTCCAAATAAGGATAGATCTGTATTCCTTTTTGTCTGAAGAAAGCTATCACTGGAGCCAGAACTTTCGTGAACACTCTGGGCGCAGTAGATAAGCCAAAGGGCAATGCAGAGAACTGATAGTGAGAAGTCCCAGCTCGAAAACGCAGATACTTCCTGCAACTTAGTCTGATAGGAACATGAAGGTAAGCCTCCTTGAGATCCAAAGTTACCATCCAATGATCTTTGCCCAGCAGTGGTAAAAGCTGCTGCAACGTCAACATTTTGAACTTGGGAATGTCCAGATAAGTGTTGAGGATAGATAAATCCAAAATTGGTCTCCACGTGTTCCCCTTCTTTGGTACTAGGAACAGGCGAGAATAAAATCCTAGGCCCACTTCTGGCAGAGGGACCGGCTGTATGGCCCCTAGTTGGAGCAACAGAGAAACCTGTTTGTGAGCCTCTAGTCTTTGTGGAGGAGGAACGTCTGGCATGCCTTTGAAAGGAGGCAAGGTATGGAAATAAAACCTGTAGCCGTGGTGAATGATATCCAATACCCATCTGTCCTGGGTAATTAAACTCCAATTTTCTTTGAAAAGTGCCAACCTTCCTCCCAAAGGTGCTGCCAGACGAGCAGGCTCTGGCAGCTGAAAAGGTAGGTCATTGGGTCTGCTGACGAAAGGACTGACCCCTGCCCTCACCCGAAGCCTGTGCAGGAGAACTCCTTGTTCTAGGCCTGAAAGAGCCCTGGGCTCTGCCCTTACCACGTCTAGATCTACCCCTAGACTGTGAACCATAAGAAGGATACGTCCACCCTTTAGTAGGCCAATTTCTACTAAACTTTGGAGGCTGGACCTGCAAAAAATCTTTAACAGTCTGCATAGACTTAGCCTTGTCTTCCATTTTCTTTAAGACTGTCTCAACAGGAGGACCAAACAACACGTCAGATTGTAAAGGAGCATCTAAAATCCTTGTCTTAACATGTTCAGACAAATTCTGATCCCTCAGCCAGGCGTGCCTGCGAAGTACTGACCCAGTGGCAGCCACCCTAGACGAGGCCTGTACAGCATCAAAACCACATTGCAAAGAATGCTTACCCACCTGTTCAGAAACATGCACTAAATCTTGCAACTCCTTACAATCAATACCTACTGCCAGAGCATCAACCTTAGACTTCAATAGTGAAAGGAGATAATTTTGGTATTTCAACATGTGAAACTGGCAATTCAGAGCCCTCATAGCAAGAGTGGAAGAAGTATAGACTTTCTTTCCCCATCTATCCAAGGCCCTAGCCTCCTTGTCTGCAGGAACCGGATTCTTAACAACAGAAGCCTTCACACCTTTAGGCCCCTGGCTAACAGTCTCTGGGTCTGCCCTAGGACTCTTAAAAAGATACTTATGAGCTTCAGGCACCCTGTAATACCTATCCGGCTTAACAGGAGCAGGAGGCAAAGAATCAGGATTAAGAGAAGCTTCTGTAAAACATCGTCCACTACATCCAAAACAGGAGGTATAGCCAAAGGCCTATGCTGGGGTAAAAACAGAAATTCCCTAAGCCTTTTCCTGGAATCAGAGAAGTCCTGACCCTCCCACTTAAAATGCTCCCTCATGGAATGAAGAGTTTCTGAAAAAGAAAAATCCTCAGGAGGAGTAGCAGAAGGAGTAGAATCATCCACATCAGAATCAGAATAAGGAGAGTACTCCTGCAAGTCTTCAGCCGAAGACTCTGAAACATCTGAAGCCTGCACAAAACCCCCCAGCTCAGGATCCACCCTAGGTCTCTTATCAGGAGGGGGCATAGAACCCTAATCAAAGTAATCAAATCTTCTGCCATTTTAAGCATATGCTTCTTGGGCACAGTACCTGAGGAGCTAGGGGTAACACCAACTGAAGCCAAACCTGGCCTGCCCCTGGGGGAAGCCTTTGAAACAGAAGGAGAGGGCCTAGCCACCTTGGGAAGGGAGGGGAGTATAGTAAGATGAGAAGCCCCTCAGCCTGACTAGTCTCCTGAGAGGCCACATCCTGCAATAATAAGGTCTCACCCTGGGAACACAAAGAAACCTCTGGTGGAGCCACCGGCTCCACCGACACCTCCAAAGAACCGGCGTCTGGTACAGACGGTTCTTCTAACCTAGGCTTAACTGCCTTGTCCTTGCGCTTCTTCGAAGAAGCGGGCATCGGAGCATCCGACGGCATTTTATAGTTGCACCGCTTCCCAAAGACTAACCTTGCACAATCCAACCTTCTCTTTATAGTGCGTTTATTAAATCTAGCACAAGAGCGACAGCCAACAACGTCGTGCTCAGGCCCTAAGCAAGGAATACACAAAGTATGATAATCTCTATGCGGTATCTGTTTCCCACAAGAAATGCAATTATTAACTTTTTCTGACATCCGGTAAATGACTGAGGCAAGAAAAAACCAAAATATTCCCCAACGGGGTACTTAGCCAACTTTGAACTCGGTCTGAAACTTCTAAATCGAAAAATCTCAGAACGCCAACCAGCACTTGCAATACTGCTTCTGCATCGGACCATGCGGCAAAAAAGACTGAGGATATGACGTCGGTCATGCGCATTTGTACCCTGACGTCCTGACGTCAGTCAAATGCGCCCTGACCGACGTCAGCCTTATACTTTGATATTCGGGCCGACCAAGGACAGCGGACTACCCAAGTGTTAGGACTGCAGCAATGTGAGATGAAGAACATCTACCTCTCTATCTATCCTACTTATGACTGAGAACCACACACAAAATAATATATAAACCATCAGAATGTCCTGCACTCTCCTCACTTCTTAGCATCCAGCAACCCAAATGCTCTCTTAGATCAGAAAATCATCACCTTCTACAGGTTCATAAACCTAACCTGCCAGCAGGCCAACTTCTATACTCTTGTACAGTAGCCAAAACAGGAATGCTCTTCCAGTAATAATTCAATCCATCTAAAAACTCTCACCCTTTAAAACTTCACTACATAACCATTTCATTTCCTCAAGGATCTGTAACTGTACTTTAACGTTCACCTCCAACTCCTGAATTCCTCATTTCTGCTCACTATCACTATACTTGGAGCTGCGGTGGTGCAGCGGTTAGCGATGTCACCTCACAGCAAGAGGTTCTCCCATTCGATTCTCGGCTGGAGCGCCTTCCGTGTGGAGTCTGCATGTCCTCCTCACGGTCGAGTGACATTAAAGACATGCAGGTAGGTGCGAGCATGAATGGGTGTGCCTTCGTTGAAGGTTGGGCAACTCAGCACTGTAAAATCCACTGCCAATCATGAGCGGACTGGAGTTCCGCTGTGGTGATTCCTAACCAGGAAAAGCCGAAAGAGTTTCTATCATTATACATACTACTTAAATCATTCTATTCCTAAATTACTCATTTCTTCTCACTTTCGCTATACAGACTACTCAAGACCTACTACTGACTTTCCTTCTCCTGTTATATTCAATAACTACCTGGCTTACCTTCTTTTCTACTTCTTTCACTACTCTATACCTTAATCAAACCTAATTTCTCAGTAAATCTACATCTTCACTTTCCCACTCTTATCTGACTTCAGTTGACAAAAGTTCTTCATCCTATATTGAACATTTGTATTACTATATAAAATATCTCTGCAGTTATATTTATTCATTTTTATTATACAGTCTATTCCTCTAACAATTTTTATATGATATTCATGTATATTTAATTCACTTGTATCTTATTTGTTTTTGTATCTCTTGGAGCTTTTTCCCCCAGGTCTCCACTGAAAATGGGCTGTTCAGGACCAGTGGATTATCCCGGTAAACAAATGCCAATAAATAAATAAATAATAGTGCCATTGTACTCAGCCCACATCAGGCCCATAATTGAGTACAATGCTCCCTTCTGCATGTAACTAACAAGGCACTTACACCAACTGGAGCGGCTCCAGAGGTTTCTCAATTACAAAATACAAAGTGTAAGACACGTATCTTATTCAGACTGACTAAAGGCCCTGTCTCTTTACTCCATCTCATATAGGCCTACAGAAAGGCGTCACTGAGACAAACGACTGGTGTCAGAACCATGGCCTTAAGCTCAATGCCAAAAAATGTGTTGTCATCCCCTTTGGGAACAACCCAGTTCCCAGGAATTACCACATCGATGGTAGTCCACTGTGAACACCGAAGGCGTTATAAGAGATCTGGTAACATAGGTTGACAGCAACCTCTCTTTTGACCACTACATTGCTACTGTGGTCAGAAAGTTCTTCTATGTGGCACATCACATTACAAAGGGTTTTGCATCCAGGAAGAAAGAGGTCATTGTCTCCCTCTACTCTTCCCTCATTAGGCCAATCATTAAGTACAATGCCTCATTTGGCATGTACCTCACTACACACCTGCAACAACTAGAGAGGCCACAAAAGTACCTCACAAAGAGGATCCTAGGCCTTAAACATTTGTCCTATATGGACATACTAAAAAAACTCCAACTATTCTCTGTCTCATATCACTTATTTAAAGGTGATCTCTGCTTGACTTACAAAGCCATGTCTGACCCAGCTCTGTTAGAAATGCTACATCTGAAGAAATCCCAATCCCTCCACACCACATGCTCCAGAGACCTCAGCCTCATTACCACAATCAACAGAACACGCTGGAGGGACAGGTTCATAACCCAGAGACTGCTCATGCTATGGAATAGATTTCCCATACATGTCAAGCAGAGCACCTCACTGGCCCTCTTCAAGAGAAATCTTGATGAGTGGATGAGAAATAGAAAATTCACCCCAGGGATCACTCCAGTGGCTTAACTCGACAGAGGCACTGGGAACTAAGGACGGGTGGCACAATGCCAGGGTAATCCTATGGGCTAAGCTTGTAAAGGCTCCAGGGCCATTGGCCTAGTACACACCTATGAACCTATGAGAGGTGACTCATGCCTCACTTACAAGGCATTCTCTGATCCAGCCCTGACGAAAATGTTAAATATTTGCAAGAAAAATTATACAAAGGTTTTGCATTCCATGGGCCTGAACCTTATTTGTGACTCTAACAGAACTTGCTGGATAGACAGATTTGTATCCCAAAGGTTACCTTGTCTATGGAATAGACTTCCCATATTCATAAAACAAAGCCCACCTCTCACTCTCTTCACAAAGAATTTGGATAAATGGATGGGGAACACTAAATTCACTCCTAGGGTACTGCCTATGTCCCTTATGGACAGAGGCAGTCTGTAAAATTATTCAGGGCTCCAAAGACTCACTAACCTGATACTACACCATCCCCTAACTTGGGAATTAAGATATAATACTGCCATATCCTGGGTATTATTAGCTAGGCTTGTAAAGGCTCTTGTGGTATTAATCTAGTAATCACCTATGCACCTATGAACATTGACAGGTTTAAAATAGTGTTGTATGGTGACTGGGGACAGTTAGCCAAGTAATGGAATATTTATATGGCTGGGGATTCTGGTCCATTACCTTGCCTATGGTCCCATTTGGCCATGATCCACCTCTGCATATTTGACACTAAGGATAATAAGAATACCTTTGCCTTTCATTTGGTGCTTACAAATACATATATATATATATATATATATATATATATATATATATATATATATATATATATATATATATATATATATATATGCATGGTTGGGATTTGTATGCTTTTAATTAGCATTCTCTTATAAAATGATAAAGCATCTTCGACCATTGCAAAATATTTGTTGCATGTAGTAAATGAAAATAAATATTTTGGCATTTGTTTTGTTGTGTTTTACAGTGAATATGTATGCATTACAAACTGACTTTTAAGTACATTAGAGTTATATAAAATGGGCAGTCAAATAAAGGATTTATTGGGCAAAGTATACCATGTCAGTATGCAATAATCCATATGTAGAGTCATCCTGGTCTGAAACCACATTAGTTTTCTTGCAGCTGAACACACTGTCCATTACATCAATATCTTATCTTTGCTCTGAAGTGAAAAACTTCAAATGTGGCCTAAAATGCTTCTAAAACAAATAAAAGAAAGAAAGAAAAATACTAGCAAAAAGCTAAATAATTCAGTGATCAGTATTAAACAGCAACTAAAAAATCCACAAAAAACATTCAGAATGTAGAAACACAACTGAACTTTTTCAGGCATGTTTACAGATTTCTTACAACTTCGAATGTTATAATATCGAACCCAGTAACGTGAACGCTGGAAATAGCGAAGCTGCAGAACACCGAATACTTTCCTAGGGAAAGTATTTGGTGGGCTGTTTCTGCAGCTTTGCTGTTTCCTCGACTGTGTTGTGAAGATTACAGACCGGGTTAAGGTAAGTGTGCAAACGAAGGTGAATGTGCGATTGGGCGCGGGTTAGGTGAGTTAGGGTTAGGGCATGGGTCAGGTAAGTGTGCGATTGTGTGGACGTGAGGGTTAGGGTGGGTGAGTTAGGGTTAGGGAGCAGGTAAGGTGAGTGCGCGATAGTGACAGACCTTAGGGTTAGGGTTGTGTTAAGGTAAGTGGATAGCTAGTGGTGTATGTATGGTTTAGTGTAGGGTATTGTGAAGTGTGTGTGTGTGGATTATTTATTTTGGTGTGCTTGTGTAGTATGTATGTTTGTCAGAACAGCAAATTTTTTCCCTGGGAAAAAAATTCACTATTCTGACTGTTCGGTTTTCTGGTGTTTCGCTCTACTAGGTTCGATATTATAACATTCAAAGTTGTAAGACTTCGATGTTATAATATAGACCATATATATATATATATATATATATATATATATATATATATATATATATATATATATAGATATATATATATGTATATGGATCTACTTCAGTAGATTGAACATATTACAAGTTCGAGCCACATATGGCCGAGACCATATGTTCGAACTTGTAATAGTTCGAATACTGAAGTAAAAAAAGAAAAAAACAAGAAAAAACTAAATTAAACTGCTGTAGCAGGAGGGCTATGCCACCCTGCAACGCCCACACCCCCATTCCTTAAATATACCAACTCCAAGATCGCACTACATTGCGGGAAAGGGAAAACTTTCCGTTCCGCACTGTATGGAGATCTCCATTCAGTCCGATCGAACATTTACAAGTTCAAACATATGGTCTCGGCCATATGAGGTTTGAACTTGTAACATATTCGATCTACTGAAGGGGACCCATATATATATGTATATATATATATATAGATATATATATATATATATATATATATGTATATATATATATATATATATATATATATATATATATATATATATATATATATATATATAGATATATAACATATATATATATATATATATATATATATATAAATGCATATAATTTAAGTAGTTAATTGTTCTTAATTAGATGACACATGATTTTTAAATACATTTAAATTACCTATTACACATGTGATGAATGCTGCTACCAGTGTAATAGAGGTATCTCAGATTTTGTCAGTCTTGTTTAATATATGTATATGTTACTGTACTGTTATATGTCCTTGTTTTTCTCTGTAGTTGTATGTGATACATGCACTTGGAACTGAAGCAGTGTAATTTTGTTTAACTCGCGCTGTGTGTTGGTCTGAATGACAATAAAGATTACTTTGACTTTGACTTATTAGTCTGTTGAGTTTGTTCTGAAGAAGGTCTATATATAGAGACAAATGTACTGAATAAAGTTTGGCTCTGCTTCAACATCTCCTGTAAAATGCAACTTTCCAGGACCAGTGACAAAACTAAGTTATTTAAAATTCTGAGGGATTTTAAATGTCTCTAAGACAGCTTGACATTTTCTGGTAAAAATATGAACAACAAATGTGCATATTCATAGTTATACTGTGTTTTAAGTGCAGAGGAAATATTAAAAAAAAATTTCTGAGTACCAAGACACAATTTCCAATAATGCCTTCTTTTTTTGAAATCCTGTTTCAAATTCTGCAAAACATTATTTTCTGAGCCAAGTACTGATTTTAATTTTATAAGACCAATATATGTTTATGATTTTATGAATTACATATTCAGCTATGTGAAAGAAAGTGCATATTTTTGTGGATTGGTGTAGAAAATCTTTTTTTTTTTACAGAGAAAATTATAATGAAAACATAAATTTAATAGCTAAATCACTGGCTATCTCTTTAATGTATTCCTAAAAATACAGCAAATAGAAACTTCAATTAATTTCACTCCCATATTGTGCTAGTGAAGTTTTCCCTTTATAAGAACAAATAACACATTTGACAGTGCAGAAATGCTAGTATAGTAAATAAAGTAAGATACTTCAACTGGATGGTTTTCTCTTTGAGACATACACTAACTCTCTCAACCCATATCAATGGTCATTAAAGAGTTATCATGTAACTGCCCTTTTGGGTCACACAAAGCCATCCCCTTACAAAAAAGATAACTACATTTTGTACACCTCTTATGTCTTATTAAGAACACAAAAGGCATAATGACCACAAAAATGCACTAGCTTGTTATCAAATACACAAATACACATTACTCTAAGAAATGACATGCAACTAAACTGTGCTGTCACAGACAATATGCCTCATCACCCCGTCACCAAACCTAGCCAACTTCTGTTCATATCTCTGATGTTTGATTTTGAAGAAAATTAAATAAATAATGACTACAGCAATGTATTTCAACTGGCTGCTCATAGACATCTGTACTGCTCCCCAACAAGTTATATCAATACCAATAACCATTTAAAAGCGATCATGTAATTGCCTGTTCTTTCACATACAGATTGCCTCCTTCTCTTTACCACTCTGTTAGATTGTGAGAAAAGTGACGAAAAAATGGTCACAGTAATGCAATTTAAATTGTTGCTCTCACACAATATGCACTTGTAACTGCCCTTTTGTTTTACCCACACAATGTCTCTCAAACAGAGGTCCACTTCTGGAGATCACCTCTGATGAGTAATGACCAAAAAGCAGCAGTAATAATGGCCAAAGTAATGTACTTTTACTTAATGTTACATGCCTTTCTACCACTACTATAACAATAATCTTAATGCACTTAAAAGTACATGAATGGAATGTTGCTATGGATAGATAATATCTGGTTGATTGCTAGGAATTTTATAAAAATCTTACCTGCAAAAGATACCTGCTGCAGCCCATGCATAATGTTCCCTTTAATATACAAGCCCCGACACAAGAACCTCACCAGTGAGTTCCAGCTTAATACCTGTACTGTAAGTACTAAGCGGGTAGAATAACTTCCATGTCTTAATTTCTTTTTAGCTAATAATTATGGTTATATTGTACCATAATTCCTAGCTCAGGACAAATACATAGAATTTATTCTACCAGCTCAATGGACCACCAAGAGGTCTTTGGTGGACAAGATTGTGGCCCACAGGCCATGAGTTGGACAAGACTGCTTGACATTCTCATCAGAGATCTACATTTTTCTGTATAATTATATTAATATGGGCTGTCAGAAAGACCTGTGATATTCTTGGTGTGCTGAATATTAGGAGGTCATAATTCTTTCCTACAGAACATTGCCCCTAACCAGTTAGCTCGATGACAAATCCATGAGCATTGTTTCATCCCTTTACCATGAGGAAAAAAGGAAACAATGAAAATATTGGCAGTAATACTCCATAAAAAGCAAAACAATGTTAAGAAGAGATAATTGGGCAAAGACATTTGTTTGTTTGTTTGTTTGTTTGTTTGTTTAGATGTATTGTTTTCTTTTCCAGTGCAGTGGATTAATCACAAACAACCCATTTCAGCTACAGCCCAGGGCAAAACTATTGTAATAAATTACTAAAATAAAATATAATAAAATGTAATAAATTGTAATAAATTACTCTAGTCACCTTAATAGCTATAACTACTTTATTGCTCAGTCGCTTGTAGCCTGAGATTTGTATGTTGGTTCCTTAACGCTATTGCGACTGTGGAATCATAGTATCCTCTTAAGCTTATACCTTTGTCAAGGCATAGGACTCCTGCAGAAGGATTTATCTATTTGTTTAAAGAAGCTGTCCCAACCCTAGAGACTTTCAGGGTCTCCCCCCTTGGCAGTGCTTTACCTGGTGTATATAATCTCTAGCCTGCCCCCCTTCCTGGCCTTTTCCCCATCAAATTACATCTTACAGTCTTGCTCACTTCTACAAAACTCTTAGTTAGTTCATTCTTTCTGTTAATCTACTGTACTGGTCTCCCTTCGAACTGTTATAGAATACTTCCTAGCTATTAACCTGCACTCTTTCAAGTGCTTATTGTAACCTCAGTATTCTAATTGAATCTTTTCCTTACAGCTCGTCCACTGTACTATTTCCTAGTCCTCTCCAGTTGCGACCACCTGCCTAGCAGACTACCCTCCTTTGAAGCTCCTCAAGCTAAAGTGGAATACTAGTTCCTTCACGGAACCCCATACAGCACCCCCCCCTAAGGACTGCTGCATGTATGTACTGTCTATTGCTCCTGTCTACTTAATGAATTTTATTGAGCCTCTGGATGGTGGTTTATTGTCCTAGGATAGGGCTCTGCCTCGAGTCTGCCAGCAGCGTGCCACAGTCCTATCTTTCTTATTTTTCTCCTGCCCACCTTGTTAACCTGTGCCCATTTTCCTAGTACCTTTACAATCTAGGGTAGTAATTCCTATCCAAGGCCACTAGAAGGCAGTATAGGATTCTCTTCTTTCCCTATTTGGAATTCCCTCACATAGAGAAACAGCCTAAGCTAGGTTCTTGTAACTATTCCTTCGTAGTGTTATTGTTCCCTTCTGAGGCTTTCTCCTGACCCCTGCTCTCCCAAACCCTCTAAAATTAAGGAACTTTTTTCCTACCCAGTTCTCTTATCTTACTACTAGTTTACCCTACTTTACCCGATTAGCCCCTCCTGCCCTCCCCACTTTGACCCCATATTTCTAGTAATTCATTATCTCTCCAATACTTTAACTCTGTCTTCACCCTCTTAATTTCCCTTTAAGTCTCTCTGTTCTACCTTATTTACATCATACTACTTTCCTTCTCTAGGATAGCTTACCTGACCCTGGGAGTGATCCCAAATGAACTGACTGATTGTTTTCTTTTTTCTTTAGCTTCTGGCTCTCCTTCTCCTTTGCTCTACCTGCTCCGTTCGCCCTGCGGGCTCACTCCGCTCCCCTACCCTACCCCCAATTTCCTCCCACCCCCAGGGGTCCTAGACTTATAGCGCAATAGCCCCACCCCCCACTCCATCAACCTATAACTATACCCCTTTAATTAAGGCATTTTGCAACTCCGCCCACTTAGTAATACTCTTATCTGTTCTTCTTCTAAATAACTCCCTCCTTTAAATTAACTACTCGCCATTACTCCCCTTCATTATACCTATTTATTTACTGTCTCTCAATATACACTTTCTCTCACTATGTATAACCCACACATTTCTAAAAATAACATCCTACTCTCCTCCTTCCTACCCCTAAACACTCTTCTCTTTGCTTACTCCCTTACCTTCTATGAAAACACAAACTTATTCGAATCTCAACTAGCACTAAAACAAACTACTTTATACTCTCTCCATATATCAAAACCACACATCAATATAACTTCATCATCTTCCTACCTCACACCTCATTACCACAGAGCAACTCATATCAATTTTTTTCTAAACAAGAAACCTTTTTCAATTTCTTCCAAACCTTCCAAATACCTACATAGTCACCAGAAGTTATTATTCCTATATGATGACATTCATCCCAATCCCAGCCCAAATAATCACCAGCCTGCCATCCCCATAGTAAATCAAGCTAATTCTACAATTCATACCCCCATTCAGAACTCTCTCCAAATAGCCCACCTAAATATTCGCAGCCTAAACAATAAAACAACACAAATGCATGCCCTCCTTGACCTATATTCCTTTGATATCCTTTGCCTAACTGAAACCTGGCTAAAAGCAGATACCAAGGATAATGACATACTACCTCCAGGATATAACATCATTAGACTTGACCGGCACACCAAAAAGGGTGGAGGTGTAGCTATACTTTACAAAACTGAACTACTGGTTACCCTACTAGATACAAAACCACCCTTACAAAACAATAGTGAAATCTTAATCACCAAACTACAAATTAATATTAACAAATCCATTTATATCATTTGTTGTTATATCCCCCCAGGTAACAATATTAATACCCTTGAAAACTTACTGCACTGGCTCTCAAACTCCTTCCCTCAGGAAACTGTACTTGTAGGTGACTTTAATATTGATCGCAATTCCTGCATCTCCCAAAAACCCACTTCTCACATAAACCTCTATGGCTTTAATCAAACCATTACTGTTCCCACTCGAATTAACAAAACCAGCTCCAAACAAAGCATCCTTGACTGGATTCTAGTCAATAGCAGCTCTATGATTTATACTACAGGCACACTACCTGACAATATCAGTGACCATTTAATCACCTTTATCACCAGACAAAAAAATCCCCATCTCCAATAATACTCAAGTTAGAACTACCAGGAACAAAAGCAATTTCAACCAAACTAGCTTCCAATTAGAACTCAAAGCATGTAATTGGTCTCCCCTAAAATACTTACCTCTAGATGATGTAGTCTCATACTTTAACAACAAATTCCTTCAAATCCTCAACCTCCATGCCCCTACTAGATTAATTAAAACCAAAGCAAAGCCTGCTCCTTGGCTAACAAAAGAAACCAAACAAAAAATGTTGCATAGAAATAGAACCTGGGCCAAATGGCGTAGTACTAAAAACCCAGCTGACCACCAAACCTTTAAACAACTTAGGAATGCAACAAAGAAATTTATATTCCTTGATAAAAGAAATTATTATTGCGAATTCCAACATACCCAACGCCAAAACCCTCACAAATTCTGGACAAGTATCAATAAATTACTACATCCAGGTAACTCTAAAACACCCACTCCTTCTAACCTCACTCAGAGCACACCTAACCAAATTGCTGATATTTTTCTCAGACACTGTCACCTCTCTTGCTTCAACTTTATCTCCACAGTCCATGCCAACACCTTATTGCCTCAACAAAAATCCCCCCTCTTTCAAACTGCAACCAGTTTCAACTGATCTTATCTTTACTCTTCTTACAAAACTCAAACTTTGTACCCCCTCAGCTGACCTCCTCCCAGCTGAATACCTACAAATTGCCGCCAAAGTAATTGCCCTTCCTGTCTCCATCTTAGTTAATCAAACCATAACTGAAGGCTTTATTCCAACACTCTGGAAAGTCTCTCATATCATTCCTCTTCACAAGGGCGGTAACTCTTTTGAGCTCCCTAACTTTCGTCCCATAGCTTTACTTTCTCCTTTAGCTAAAATCTTGGAAAGATGTATACATCGTCAACTACTTGACCATCTTCTCAAAAACAACCTACTAGCAGACTGCCATCATGGTTTTACCCTATCACAGCACTACTACAGCACTCTTGTCATTCACAGACCATATTAATAAAAATCGGAACAACAATCTGCTGTCCTCAGCACTATTCTTAGACCTCTCTAAGGCCTTTGATATGGTCAACCATTCCATCTTACTAAACATCCTCAAATCATTTGCCCTGGACAGTCAAGTTATCCAGTGGTTTAAATCCTACTTAGAAAATAGACAACAAGCAGTTCTTTGGGATAATCAAATATCATCTCTTCTTCCCATCACAAATGGAGTGCCACAAGGCTCAATACTGGGACCTCTCCTCTTTTCTATTTTTATTAACAAACTAAATATGTCCCTTCCTCAATCCATATGTATACAATATGCCGATGACTCAACTCTGATATGTTCAGCATCCTCCCCAATTACACTCCAGACCACCACTCAACAAGTCTTCACAGCAGCTGAAAACTGGTTCTATCAGCATGGCCTCTTACTAAATCCCAAAAAGACTAAATTATTACTTCTTACACCATCACAGAAATCTTTGACCTTTACCTTCGATATAATGTCGAACAATGGCACAATAATATCCCCTGACTCAACTACCAAACATTTAGGTGTCACAATAGACCATAATCTCAACTTCGATGCCCATATTAACTTAACCATCAAGTCAGTCAATAGAAAACTTGGATCTCTCTACAGGCTCAAACCCTTCCTAGCTACCTCAGCCAGAAGTACTTTAGCTCAAACACACCTGCTCTCTACCCTTCTTTATGCCTCACCTATTTTTACAAACTTATCAAAATCTAATTTCAATAAGCTAGCAGTATCTTATAATAATATTACAGGATTTGCCACAGGAGCCCCTTTTAGAACCCATCATTGCTCTAATCTTAAACAACTAGGCTGGCTGGAATACAAAATCAAATATGACTACAGCAACTTACCATCACCCACAAAATCTTCTATCAACCTTCTAATACCACAATACTTAGTACCCTTATTACTCCTTATAAAAATCTATCGTCCCTGCGCTCCGCTACAAAGCTACTAGCAGCACCCTATAAATCCAGCAACAAAGCTGGAGACTGTTTGTTCGCCATCTGTATTGGACCTATCTGGAACAAGCTTCCAAGTGAACTCACCATTATTACTTCTCTACCCACTTTCAAGAAGCAGCTAAAAACTCTATTTAAGTCTCAATGGCTCTGTCCTTGTACAAACCCTGACTAAACTATTATTCCCTCTACCCTTTTTCACCCCCTCAAACCTTTTTCTAGGTTAGTATAGTATTTGTGTTTGAACCTTCAAGAAGCAACAAAAACCTGTGCTTAATTCTCATTAGCTCTGTCCTTTACAAACCCTGACTAAAACTTTCTATTTTCACAGCCTTTATATTCACCCTTAAATAAAAAAAAAAAAAAATATATATATATATATATATATATATATATATATATATATATATATATATATATTCTTGCTTGCTTATTTTCAGTATTGTAAAGTATTTTTGCTAGTAATACTTATGAACCAGTTTTTTTCTCTGTAACACCTATTGTATTCGGGCCATAAGAATGACTTCTGAGTTGGATGATTTAGTCAATGAATTGAATTTTATATTTGAGTTATTCAAGGAGAGAGGATATGATGAGCCAATGTTGAAAGACATCATGAAATACACATTAGGACAACGGGAACAGAGATATTTACCCTTATTAGGGAAAGAGAATATATCAACAAATATTATGGAAAATTTAGATAATAAGAATTCTTCCATAATAGGTACTGGAAACAAGAAAAATGTAGACAACATTTGCACGAATAATACCCGTTTATATAGAAATTCCCTTGTTATTGAATATGGTCCATGCAGTCAGTTCATAAGGAATATAGTACTCAATAATTGGTATATTTTAACTTCAACAGACAACATAGTAGAGAAAATAGGAACTCAACCCCACTTTGTATTTAGAATGGGTAAAAACTTAAAGTATATTTTAGACAGAAAAACATCAATGGACAACCACAAAGGAACTAATACCTCCAAATGTGGCACCTGTCATCAATGCCAATTCATTTTGGAACAGAAATTGATATGTTTGAACAATGCAAATCATACCAGGATATACACAATAAAAGGGAATTGTAGATCAACTATGTTGGTATATATAGCAGTCTGTATGTCCTGTCAGTTTTTTTATATTGGAAAAACAGAGAGGCAGTTGAGACAGAGAATTTATGCCCACATATATTCCATAAAGAAAAAAGACACGAAAAATGCGTTATCTAGACACATTTTAAATTGTGGAAGTGACCACAACTTTAAGTTTGGGATCCTGGAAATAATTAAAAATAATCCCAGAGGTGGCAATATTAAGAATCACCTCTTATATCGTGAGCTGTGGTGGCAGGTATATACTGACGCCACCACAACACCGGGATTAAATGACTGTATTACCATCAAACCTTTGCTTATTATGGATTAACAATAATTATTAGGAAATATATTGTTTAGATGGTAGTATTTGACAGTAATTTCAGTTTTATAACATTTTTATACTTTAATAGATAATTTTAAGGCCATAGGTACATGTATTTTTATGTTAGTATGTTTTTCAGTGTACAAATAATTCTTAATGATGTAATTAATTACAATTAGCCAATTTTTGGCGCCTTTTTTTGTATTTAAACTGTGGATGTTTTACTATTCTTTGTTCTGATGAAGCTTGCGTCCTGCAAGTGAAAGCGCTTAACCATTGTGAATAAATGAAGTATTGATTTTATTTTTGAGTCCTCGAATTTTGCTTGCATTAAGCTGTTGGCTGAGAGGGGAGGCAGTAAGCGAGCTGTATTTGCTGCCAAGTATAAAGTTTCAAAGTTGTTTTTTAGCTCGTATTGGTTACGATATTTTCAGTATTGTAAAGTATTTTTGCTAGTAATACTTATGAACCAGTTTTTTTCTCTGTAACACCTATTTTTGTATAATATTTCTTATTTGAATGTATAACAACACTTGATTTTACTAACCCATTTTTATTGTGGAGCTTTTCTCCCCGGGCCTCTACTAAAAATGGACATGTATCCAGCTAGACTAGCCCGGTCAACAAATGTAAAATAAAAAAATAAAAATAAATAAACAAAGTACAACCTAGGAATAATGTTTAGCATTTACTTTGCAGTATAAATACATGAATAAAAGGGCAAAGTATATAGTTTACAGCATCCATTTGTGGTATCTACGTGCAATGCTAATTTTCAAAAAGATTAATGACTGATTTGATTTTTTTTTATTTATATTTTTATTGTACATTTGTTTATTGGAATAGTACACTGACCACATTTAACCATTTGCAGGTATAGACCATGTGAAGAAATTCATAAAAGCAGAATAGAGAACAATTTTGTAAGATTACACACTGACAGGAGAAAAATCAACAACCAATACAAATACAATGGATGAATAGAATGTCAAAGATAAAATAAAATAAAAAATCAAACAAGCATCTCTCTTATTTTAATTAAGTAGGTTCATAGGTTAGTACTAGGCTAACTGCCCTTGTGAGCCATTTTAAGCCTAGCCAATTATCCCCTGTGAGATTCAAACCCTGTACCTTGTATTTGTAAGGCAAACACCTTAACCATTAGGTCACCCTCCCAAGCCTGGTAAAACACATACTCTATAAGTTCATAAGTTGTGTGCCAACATAAAGGCAGTATGCCCGTCTAGTAATACTGACTCAAACACTTTGTCACAAGCCCATGAATCCAGTTGTCTCTTAAAGTATTCTACGTTCTTACTGCCTTTAATAATGAAGTGATCATTTATTCCATAAGGTCACCAATCTTTGAGTTAACTAAGATGTAATTGTGTCCTTATACAACATAAATCAAACTTCATAACCTGATGTGTCTGATAAACTACAGTTGTAAATGTTTATGTCTAAAATAGCTTGTCAGCTTGAGTCATGAAAGACGCTGAAGACAAATATTAATTTATGACGGATGTAATGATGATTACAAGCAAATAAATTGAGGTATTTGCATCTATTATTGTAACTGTAATCTTTGTGAAGTAAATGATTGTTGGTGAATTTCATTTGTACTCTCTCTCTGAAGATAATTCAACCGATCTACATTGTATATGCAAAAAAAATTATTGCACTCTAAGGCTGGCCTAATACATGTTTTATATAGTACCATAAGACACATCTCATTTCTTGTGCTAAGATTTTTAAACGTGTATCACATTTCACACATAGCTTTATTATCTATCAGTTGAGCATGTGTGTCAAAGGAAAGATTAGCGGTCATGGTTATTCCCAAGTCTTTATATTTAATTAACTCCTTTAGTGGATATTCTAGTAGGTAAACAGGTGAATGAACTGCAGTCTTTCCAAAATACATTATATACATTTGTCATAATAAAATGTATAGCCATGTTGTGTACCCAATCACCAATCTGTCTCTTATAAAAATGTAAATGTTCACTATCAGCTTCATTTTATGTAATGAACCCAGTCTTCAAGTCATCTGCATATTTATTTATCCAACATGTCTTAGACCTAGGAATGGAGGCAAACACAAAATTAAGTAACAACGGCCCAAGAACAGACCTTTGTGGAATTCCAAGTCTGATAGGAAGATAGTCAGAGCTTATGTCATCTATAGCTGTGCATTGGGATCTATCAGTTTACCATGACATAATACATTTTACATGGAATATATTCATCTTAGTAAGGTAAGGAAGAAAGTCAAAAGTCTTGGATAAGTATAAGTAAATTACTCCATATGAGAGATCCAGGGCCTTAGTAATTTGATCATTACAAAATGATTTGATTTTTGATTACAAAACTATGTTGATCTATGTCCAAAATGGTGTTATCTGTATTACTGTTCTTCAGTTTTTCAGCAATGCTTCTTTCATAACATTTATCTAGAATAGAAGTGAGGTTAATAGAAATACAGTTGTTAACATCACTTGTATTACTTTTTTATATTGCTGCTATAGTAGTTATTTTTCCAAACATTGAGAATAGTACCTGCAGAAGTGTAGCTGGTTCAACCAGCACCCTAGGCCAGTACTATGAACCAGTGCTCCTCCCCCTCAGCTCTTCAAAAGAGGAGCAAAAAAGTACTTCAGTGTAATAAGCCAATAAGTCAACAAGCAAAGCAGAGTAGTATTACTAGAAATGAATTCATCCTCCGGTCTAAGCAGAGTAGTATTACTAGAAATGAATTCATCCTCCGGTCTTGGTGAGTACCTTCACAAGGTGGACCCTGTTTTTCACAAAATCTCACCAAGATAACCTTGATCTATATGCTTTATTTTACATAGTGTATATCATAGACTGAGGTAGATTAAAAAATAAAAAGATAGCTGGGTGCACAAGATCCAAGATAAATAAGTGCCCAATCCTGTTAGGCGCACTGTTGCCAGGACTAGAAAAAATGACCATGTAGAATCGTCAAGACACAGAAATATTCTTACAATGGGGCTAGGCCAGTTCCAGGGGGAGGATGGCCCCCTGTTGTAGAAGGAAGTAGCAGTCCACAAAAATCAAAAAACTGATAGGCCAAAAAAGTGTCATAAAGACGATAGAGCAGACTATTGAGGATAAGAAAAAAATTATGTATTGTTACTATTATGCAAGAAGCCCAGAACTTCCAGACAGGAGATATACAAAAAGATTACGAGAGAAATTTAGGGGAAAGAAAAATACTTCCCACAACAAAAACTGTCAGAAGCGTCAAATGAAAATTGTGCTAATTAATACAACAGATTTATCAAAAACATTATATAGACCAAGAAATCTTGGGCTGTTTGGAAAAAGAAGCAATTGAGGAAGTGGGAAAATATAAAGAACAAAAATCTGGAGACTTTTGAAAGCTATAAAAAAAATGGACACAGGAAAGAAAGAAAGATCTGGTATGGTGCAATATTTATGCAAAGGAGAGAGCCAAATTAATCAACACAAAAAGGCAGCCCGTTCTACAACAGGCAAAGGCATCTGTACGTGGAAAATTTCACAATAAAAAAAAATAAGATCACAGAGAAAATGTAGAACAGAAGATTGGTAAAGTAGAAGTTAAAAACATTGACGAAGAAATTATGGAATACTTGCAAAGTGAAGGATTTAGCACAGAAAGTCTAAAAAAGTTACATCACAGAATGATGGAACAACAAGTCCCCAAAGTAACCAAAAACAGGAAGGAGATATCTGAAGAAGAAATATGGACATGGGAAAGAAAAAGAGATTTAATATGGTGCAGTATTTAGTCAAAGGAGAGAGCAAAACTAATCAATGCAAAAAGGGCAGCACCAAAGATATTTGAAGAGAAATGCAGGCAAAGGCATCCAGACATGGAGAATTTTAAAATACAAAAAATAAAAAAAAGAGGAAAAGTAATGGAGAAGTTAAAGAAGTAGAAACTGAAACTGGTTATGGATTACCTGTGAAGTGAAGTGAAGTGAAGTGAAGGATTTAGTGTAGAAAATCTAACTCCAATAACATCACAGCAGAATAAAGAAAAGGATACCGAAATTAAGGAGAAACCAGTGGAGCGGGAAACATCCGATCAGTTGCCATATGAACATACTTTGGAACCTTTCATAGGAAACCACTACAAAAGTTCAGTTGAAGTTGCACAGCAACAGAAGGAAGAGGAAACTGTGGCAACTCCGACACAGTCAATTTTCTGGAGTGATAGGCCATGGAGCTCCCATATGAAAGAACAACGGATAACATAGAATGAAGCTGAAGAGAATGTGGCTGGCACAAGAAGATGCTCTGGAACTTAATATAGAATGACCACAGGAAATGAAGAACAAAGAATGTGCCCTCACTTTAGAAGAAAATGATCTAAGAGAAGAGTTGCTTGATTTAATAGAAATGGTTAGACATATTAAGATCAATGAAAGAAAGTGAAAGAGTGATGTAGTGTGGGTATTTTTGACAACTTCATTTGTATGCAAGATTTTTGCATCAAAGTAAGTTGTGTATTTACATCTCCTGCACACTGTGGTATTTTCTTTAATAATTAAGTGGTTGCCTGAAAACATGATACAATTGCTACACTGCTTTGGGATACTAAAATCTACAAGCTGCCCACAGAGATATTAGAAAATTTCATACCCATGTTGTCTCGTCCTGTAATAGGGTGGGCTGTTTAGCATTAAAGATTGGATTTTTATCAGAGGTCTCCTAGGGTAGTTTCTGGGTTAAGGGCAAGGTGTTATACAGTGATAGGATTTGGTAGTGTTGTTCTTCATGCAAACTAGTATCTGGGTTTAACAGCAAGATTTTATATAGAGAAAACTCTCAGTTAACCGGCACCCATGGGGATTGGTAGATGCCGGATAACTGTAGTTTCTGGTTGCTTGAGAGTTACTACAGAAAGTCATTAAAACCCAAAAAGTTAGAAGTTTGGTAAAACAAATGAACACAGTAATTAAGACTGTCCATAGAGATTCGTGGGATATAACAGAAGTAAACAGGATATATTATATGATAAAAGCATTGCACAGTATCAGACCAGATCAGGATCTGTCTTGCACTATCTCAAATAATAAACTAAAAATGTCAGCACAGGCAGAAAAACTTAGGAGATCTGCAGATAAATATAAAGGAAAAGTACAAAATAAGCAATGTACTGACTACCCAAAAAAGTTTTATATGGAACTGGGAAACAAGGCAAAAGGAATTGAAAGAAACACCACCAAAAAAAGAAATGGATACATTTTGGATAAATATCTATGAAGATCCTGTGGAACATAACAACAATGCTAAATAGATTGAGGAAGTAAAAAAAAAAAGAATAAGAAGTTCAAATGTACAGAATATGAAATGGGATGAAGTAAAAGCCAGAGAGATTGAAACAAAGTTAAGAAAGCTCCTAACTGGAAAATACCAGGGCCATATGCAGTACCTAACTTCTGGCTAAAAGTATTAAAATCTTTACATGAAGATTTAGCCGTGAGTAAGAACTATTTATATGTGTACCCTGACCAGACACCAGCCTGGTTAACAACAGGAAAAAACTATACTCCTACTTAAGAGGGAACCTGCAAGCTATCCTAAAAACTATAAATCAATAACTTGCCTTCCGACAACGTATAAACTATACATTGGAATTGATGCCAACAGGGTTTATAGTCATTTAGTAGAAAACTCAATCATGGTAGTAGAACAAAAGAGTAATAAAAGAAAGTCATGTGGAACAAAGGATCTTTTGTTATTAAAGTCATAATGGAGACCTGTAAAAAGGGGAAGAATCTAAGTATGGCAGGGAGAAACTATAAAAAAACATTTGACAGTATTCCACATTCATGGATAAAAGAGTGCTTAAAAATGTAAAAGATACATCCTACATTAATCAATTACATTACAGTGACCATGAAACAGTGGCAAGTCACTTTGCAGTTAAGCCATGATAAAGGACAAATTGTTATTCCAGAGATAAAAATTCAAAGGGGGATGTTCCAGGGTGACTGTCTGTCACCATTACTATTTTGTCTTGTCCTTAACCCAGTAAGATGACTACTTAACTGATTAGGTTATGGCTACAATTTGGCTCCCAGGAAACAACAAAGCGTAAAGACTTCTCAGCTTCTTTTTGTAGATGATTTAAAACTGTATAGTTCATCAGATGAGGAACTGAAAGCACAACTAAAAGGGGTCAAAACTTTTTTCAGATGATATAAGAATGTATTTTGGTCTTGATAAATGTGCAAAAGCAACTTTTAAAGCAGGAAAGCTGCACACCAAGAAAACATCAGTTTGGCACAGGAATGTGATGGAATTTGAGCAAGAGGGAGTGTATAAATATTTGTGAACTGATGAAGGATCAACAACAAAATGTGAACAAATGTGAATCAAACTTAGTAAGCAATATTTTAGAAGACTTAATACTGAAACAGTGTTGACATCATCTGCTCTTCTTGTCCTAACTTACAGTTTTGGAGTGATTGACTGGCCCCAAAAGGTGTTGAGTAGACTGGACAGGAAAACAAGAAGGATGCTTCATGCTCGTCAAATAATTTATAAAAATTAGTGCATACCAAGATTATATATTACCCTTTCTGAAGGAGGTATGGGCCTCCTCAAAATTGATTACATATTTAGATCTGTAATTGTGGGACTGCATACATATCTGCTGACCTCACAAGGCCCAAACATAGTGAAAGTTTTGAAACATGAGTGGAATAAGTCTAAGATGACTAGTTTAGCAGAAGCATATTGGCATCAAGCAGGAATGGAAATCAAACCAGAGATAAAAATCAAGAAGCAACTGAATGTGCCAAAAAAAAACAAAAGAAAGACTATGAGGTAAAGAATCATATGAGAAGGCAAGAAATGTAGAAAATGCATAAATATAGTTGCAAATATTGAAAACTCTTGGAACAACCTAGTGTTGATAAGGACTGAATGCAGGAATGGTTAAGGAGAGGTGAATTTAAACCAAAAGACAAAAGGTTAATATTGGCAGCCCAAGACAGTGGGCTACATACATGTTGGTTTACAGACTCAATTGAACATGTGGGAGAAACAGACAAATGTAGGTTTTGTAAAACAGAATTGAAAACAGTTGCACATCTTGTTGCTGGTTGTGATATACTAATGGCAAAAGGAGTGTATACTGAAAGGCATAATAATGTAGCAAGACTATTGCAGTGGGGATTGTGCAAACATTATAATACTGAAGTAGCTGAAAAACACTGTAAACATGAGCCACAAAGCATTATAGAAAATGATGAAGTTTATATCACATGGGTTCGTCCATTACAAACAGTTCAAAAAATAGATCCGAGAAAACCAGATATAATCATGAAAAGAAGACAAAAGTAGCATTGATCACTGAAATCACTATACTCACTGAATACAGTGTCTTGTGTACAGAGAGAAACAAAGTCATAAAATACCAGGATTTGCAGGCAGAAACTAGGGCAATGTAGAAGAAAGATACCCAGATAGTTCCGGTAGTAGTAGGAGCAACAGGTTTTTATAAAAAAGAATCTACAATCAATCATACTTAGATATGTTACCAATACATGTAACTCTGTATGAATTGCAGAAGGAGTCATTACTGGGAACATTGCAGGTGCTGCAAAGAGCACTTCTGGCTAACATCAAAGACTGAAACAATACTAATTTCATGAATTTTGACTTAGGAATGGGGTCCATTCCTGTCATGGTATTAGAAACCCAAATGACTTGGAGAAATTGAAAAAAGGGTGAAACAGTAAGAATGCCATAGTTGGCAGAAGTAAGTACAGAATTTGTAAGAGAAAAAAGGGTTGTTATCTCTGCCTCTCATGAATCCATGCTGCAGGTTATAAGGAGGCTTTATCTAAAACAGCCAGATGTCTGATCATTGCTTTTCAAAGTAGCTTACATAGATGTGGTAGTTAAGTGATAGTGGTCTGTTGGCTGGTGATTTCATTTTTTGAGCTGGGATTAAAGTGACTAGTTTCCATCAAGAGGGGTATAATGTTTGTGTAAGGGACAAATTGAAAATACAGCATACCTGAGTAACAATTAAACAATAGAATCCAAGCATACTTTGAGGAGCTACGGAAATATTACATCTGTTACTGCACCTCTGTGCTATGAGGATGAATCTAATTTTTTTTTCTGTCATTTTAAGAGATATTTTCAAGTAAAATGTTGGAAGATAATATACAATTCCTTGGCGGAAAGATGGGTTGATGGGATTGTTGGATATGTTGGGATGTTAGTATACAAATATTGGCCTAAAGTATCTAGAGAGACAGATGGAAGATTATCTTTGGTTTTAGGGCAGCTGTTAGTATCTCAGTCAAAAAAATATTTTTAGCTGGAGAAAATTCTGACTTTTTATGTTCTAGAGTATTCTACTTTGTGTCTGTGATTTTACTATATATATATATATATATATATATATATATATATATATATATAT
>NC_056744.1:650574581-650622081 GCF_019279795.1 Protopterus annectens | reverse complement strand
CAAATTCCACTGTACAGTAGTAATGTGGCAGGACTGTAAGTGCCAGTACCTATTAAACAGCACAGGAGTAATACGGCATAACTGTAAGTGCCAGTGCACATTAAACAGCACAAGAGTAATGTGGCATAACTGTAAGTGCTACTGAAAATCCCACAATACAGGACTAATGTGGCAGCACTGTCAGTACTGCTATAAATCCTATAGCACAGGAATAGTGTGGCAGGATTGTCAGTGCCAATGCAAATCTTACATCACAAACATAATGTAGCAGGACTGTGAGTGCCAGTGCAAATTAAATGACACAGGAGTATTATAGGAAGACTCTAAATTTCATTGTAAATTCTACAGCACATGGATAATGTGGTAGTACTGTCATTGCCACTGCAAATCCCACAACACAGGAGTAATGCGGCAAGACTATAACTGCTAGTGCAAATTCCATTGCACAGGAATAATATGGCCAGATTGGGAGCACTGCTGAAAATCCGACCGAACAGATGTAATGTGGCAAGACTGTGAATGCTACTGAAATTCCCACAACACAGAGTGATGTGGCAGAAAGTACAGTTTTGTACCTACCATAAATGTAGATGTTCGAGGATCCCATTGCTGCAGTCCTAACTATTGGGTATAGTCCGCATCCAGTCGGCCCGAATACCAGAGTATAAGGCTGGAGTCGGGCAGGGCATTAGACTGGCGTACGCCAGGGTACTGGCATGACCGGCGTCATATCCTCAGTCTTTCTTGCCCCAGATGTCAGAAGATCCTAAAAGACAAGGCCCAAAATACCTGCACCAAAAATATGTACAATATATACAAGAATATATACAAAAATATAAGCATGTAACCTCACCTACACAACCACCCCTAAACACAGAGGGAAGGAGGGAGTAAATTGGACTGCAGCAATGGGATCCTCGAACATCTACATTTATGGTAGGTACAAAACTGTACTATGTTCTTCGTTCCCCATTGCTGCAGTCCTAACTATTGGGTAATCCCAAAGCAGAGGTAAGGGAGGCTGGCAAATCATAAAGCAGGAGCTGACAACATGCCTTGCAAAACAGCTGTGGCAAAACCAGCCCTAGACTTAGAGTAGATAGGAAGGTGATAATGCTTAGAGAAAGTATGCACTGAACTCCAAGTAGCTGCTTCCAAAATATCCTTAGTTGCCACCCCTTAGAAATGCTGTTGAAGTGGCAGTAGCCCTAGTGGAATGAGGCCTAATCCCAGCTGGAATCTCCTTGCCATGATGGGAATAACAAAATGCAATGCAAAGCCAATCCACCTAGAAATAGTTTGTTTTGACACAGGCTTGCCCTGTGAACTCAAAGCAAAAGAAACAAACAACTGCTGAGACTGCCTAAAATCCTTAGTCCTGCTTAAATAATAACGAATTGCCTGTGTACATCTAAAGTGTGCAAAATCTTTTCCCCTTTATTTTGGGGGTCTGCATAAAAATAGGCAAATGAATAGTTTGGTTTAAAGCCACACTAGAAACCACCTTAGGCATAAAGGAAGGATTAGTTCGTAATGATACCCTATCCTTATGGAAAATCAAAATGGCTCTACTGCCATAAGGGCCTGCAACTCAGACACCCTTCTTGCAGAAGTAATAGCCAACAGAAAAGCAGTCTTCCATGACAAGTATTTCAATTCAGCAGTAGCCGAGGCTCAAAAGGTTGTAGAGTAAGTTTTCCAACACAAAATTGAGATCCCAAGCAGGAGTAGGAGCTCATTGGGGTCTTATATTCTTTGCCCTCTAAGAAACTGCTTGAACAAAGGATGCGAAAACAATGGTGGGTCACAATCATAGTGAGCTGAAATTGCTGCAGCATGAATCTTAATGGAAGAGAAGGACAAACCTTTGTCCAATAACTCAGTAAGGTATTGAAGAGCCACACTCAAATTAGGCTCAGAAACCTGCAAATTCTTTGCTGTACTCCAAAATAAAAATCTTCCATTTTCTGCGTACACTTTCCTTGTACTAGGTCTTCTAGCTTCCATAATCACATTTAAAACTTGTTGAGGAAGTTGAGACCTGCTGTGTTTCAACACAGAAGATGCCAGGCTGTTAGATGAAGAGAGTGAAGCTTGACATTGAGCAGATGACCATCCTTCTGAGATAACAGATGAGGAATCAGAGGTAAAGGCCATGGAGGCTTCCTTACCAGACTCCGTAGTGGGTACCAGTGTTGCGAGGCCAATCTGGAGCTATCAAAATCATCCTTGGCCTGTCTTGCCTGACCTTTAATAGTACCTTTGGAAGAAGAGGCAGAGGAGGAAAGGCATACACATGAAGGTTTTTCCAACTGAAAGACAGAGCATCCACTTTCCAAGCTGTGTGATGAAACCCCTTTGTGCAATACTGTGGCAGCTGGTGGTTTAGCGGAGAAGCGAACAGATCTATGTCTGGAGTTCCCCATGACACTGTCAATTTTTGAAATACATGAAGATCCAGTTTCCACTCGTGGGATCCATGATTTGTCTGCTTAACACATCTGCTAAGGAGTTCTGTGCTCCCGGCAGAAACCTTGCCTGAAGAGTTAGTTGTAAGCTTAGCGCAGTCTCCCATAAAATCATTGCTTGCCTGCATAGAGGATAAGAATGTGTTCCCCTTGCTTGTTGATGTACCACATGACAGTTGTGTTGTCTGTTAGAATCAACACCTGCCCTGGAAGAAGTAACTCCTTGAAAGCCATTAATGCAAACTGGACTGCTAACATCTCCTTCATGTTGATATGTAGATGCTGTAGTCTGGCAGGCCACTTGTCTTGTATCCACTTTCCATTTAGATGAGCTCCCCAAGCAATGTCCGAGGCATCTGTCGTTAAAATCTGACTCGCCTCTGGCCGGGTCACAGAGAGTCCCTTGTTTAGGTGACATTCCTGAGCCCACCACAAAAATTCTTTTGAAGGCAAGGTATTATTGGAATGACAGTGTCCAAATCCTGGCAGTGCTGTGTCCATACATTTTGAGATACCATTGTAGCTTCCTCATATGCAGTTTGGCATTGGGAAGCACCAGAATACAAGATGCCATGAACCCTAATGCTTGAAGGACTGTCCTTGCAGTCAGCACGGACTGATGAGATAGTTGATGGAAGTAAAGTGATAGACTCTTTTGTTTGTCCGGGGTTAAAAGGCCATCTGGGCTGCTGTATTCAGTCTCACACCCAGAAAGCACATGTCTTGAGAGGGTACTAGACTGGACTTTATTTCGTTCACAGAATACCCTAGGCATCTTAGCACTGCTATGACATGTTCCAGATGCTGTAGAAGGTCTTCCTTTTCTTGAGCCAGAATCAGGCAGTCGTCCAAGTAAGGATAGATTTGAATTCCTTGAAGCCTGAAGTAAGCTATCACTGGAGCCAGAACCTTTGTGAATACTCTGGGCAGTAGATAAGCCAAAGGGCAATGCAGAGAACTGATAATGAGAATTTCCAGCTCGAAACCGCAGATACTTCCTGCAACTTAGCCTTATAGGCACATGAAGGTAAGCTTCCTTGAGATCTAAAGTTACCATCCAGTGATCTTTGCCCAGCAGAGGTAAAAGCTGTTGTAACGTCAACATCTTGAACTTGGGAATGTCCAGAAAAGTGTTGAGGAGAGATAAATCCAAAATTGGTCTCCACGTGTTCCCCTTCTTTGGTACTAGGAACAGGCGAGAATAAAATCCTAGGCCCCTTTCTGATACAGGGACTGGATGAATGGCCCCTATCTGGAGTAACTGAGAAACTTGCTTGTGAGCCTCTTGTCTTTGTGGAGGAGGAACGTCTGGCATGCCTTTGAAAGGGGGCATTGTATGGAAATAAAATCTGTAACCGTGGTGAATGATATCCAACACCCATTTGTCTTGAGTAATTAAATCCCAATTTTCTTTGAAAAGAGACAGTCTTCCTCCCAAAGGAGCTGCCAGACGGGAATCTACTGGCAGCTGAAAAGACAGGTCATTGGGTCTGTTTACGAAAGGACTGACCACTGCCCTCACCAGAAGTCTGAGCAGGTGAACTCCTGTTCTAGGCCTAAAGAACCTTGAGCCCTGCCCCTACCACGTCTAGACCTACCCCTAGACTGGGAATCATAAGCAGGATATGTCCACCCCTTAGCAGGCCAATTTCTACTAAACTTTGGTGGCTGCACCTGCAAAAATCTTTAACAGTTTGCATAGACTTAGCTTTGTCCTCCATTTTCTTTAAAACTGCTTCCACAGGCGATCCAAACAACACATCAGACTGTAAAGGAGCATCCAAAATCCTAGTCTTAACATGCTCAGCTAAATTCTGATCCTTCAACCAGGCATGCCTGCGAAGAACAGAACTAGTAGCAGCCACCCTCGAGGAGGCCTGTACAGCATCAAAACCACATTGCAAAGAATGCTTACCCACTTGTTCAGACACATGAACCAAATCCAGCAACTCTTTACACTCAATACCTTCCGCCAAAGCATCCACCTTAGATTTCAATTGTGAAAGGAGATAATTCTGATATTTTAGCATGTGAAACTGACAATTCAATGCTCTCATGGCTAGAGTGGAAGAAGTATACACTTTCTTTCCCCACCTATCCAAAGCCCTTGCCTCTTTATCAGTGGGAACAGGATTTTTAACCACAGAAGCTTTAACACCCTTAGGCCCTTGAGAAATAGTTTCTGGGTTCGCCCTAGGACTCTTAAACAAATACTTATGAGCTTGGGGCACCCTATAATACCTATCAGGCTTAACGGGAGCAGGGGGCAAAGAGTCAGGGTTCAGGAAAGCCTCTGCAAAACATCTTCCACCACATTCAACACAGGAGGAATAGCTAAGGGCCTATGCTGGGGTAAAAACAAGAATTCCCTAAGCCTTTTCTTGGAATCAGAGTAATCCTGGCCTTCCCATTTAAAGTGCTCCCTCATGGAATGCAGAGTCTCTGAAAATGAGAAATCCTCAGGAGGAGGAGCTGTAGGAGTGGAATCATCCACATCAGAATCAGAATAAGTAGGATACTCCTGCAAGTCTTCCAGAGAAGACTCTGAAGCCTCTGAACACTGTTCAAAACTATCAAACTCCGTTCCACCCTAGGCCTCTTATCAGGCGGGGCATAGAACCTGTAATGATGGTAATCAAAGCTTCTGCCATTTTAAGCATGTGTTTCTTAGGGACAGAACGCGAAATGCTAGGAGAAGCCCCACTGAAGCTGAACTAGGCCTACCTCTCAAAGAAGTTTTGGCAACAGAAGGAGAGGCTCTAACTACCTTGGGGAAGAGGGAAGAACAGTCACCTGAGAAGCCCCTCAGCCTGGCCTACCTCCTGAGAAGGCACATCCTGTAACAGTAAAGTTTCTGCCTGGGACTCCATGCAAACTCCTGGCAAACCCTCTGGCCCCACTGTCCCTTCTAAAGAACCCGCGTCCGGGACTGCCGGTTCATCAACCCTAGGCTTCGCTGTTTTGTCCTTGCGCTTCTTGCTGGAAGCGGTCGTCGTAGCATCCCACGGCATTTTAAAATTGCAACGCTTCCCAAACACTAACCTGGCACAGTCTAACCTCCTCTTAATAGTGCGTTTGTTAAACCTAGCACAAGAGCGGCAACCAACAACGTCGTGCTCAGGCCCTAAACAAGGTATACACAAGGTATGGTAATCCCTATGAGGTATCTGTTTCCCACAAGAAATACAGTTATTCACTTTTCTGACATCCGGTAAATACTGAGGCAAGAAAAACCAAAATGTTCCCCAACGGGTACTTAGCCAACTCTGTTTGGTCTGAAACTCCGGTTTCGAAATATTTCAGAACGCCAACCTGCACTCAAAAACTGCTTCTGCATCGGACCATGCGGCAAAAAAGACTGAGGATATGACGTCGGTCATGCGCATTAGTACCCTGACGTACTGACGTCAGTCTAATGCGCCCTGACCGACGTCAGCCTTATACTCTGGTATTCGGGCCGACTGGATGCGGACTATACCCAATAGTTAGGACTGCAGCAATGGGGAACGAAGAACATCTATGAGTGCCAGAGCAAATTCCAATGCAAAGAAATAATGCGACAGAACTTTGAGTGCCAGTATAAATCCTGTAAGTGCCAGTGCATATTAAATAGCACAGGAATAATGTGGCATAAATGTAAGTGCCACTGAAAATCTCTCAGCATAATAGCAATGTGTCAGGACTGTGAGTGCTACTATAAATCCCATAGCACAGGAATAATGTGGCAGGATTATGAGTCCTAGTGTATATTTATTTATTTACTTAATTACTTATTACTTATTTAAATGTTTTCCAGAGTAGAGCACTGATCTCCATGGCCCTTTTTCCAGGCCCAGCCCAGCAGTGGTGCCTGGTTAAATAGCACAGGATTAATGTGCCAGGACAGTAAGTGTCACTGCATTCTCCGCAGTATGAGAGTAATGTGGCAGGACTGTAAAGCCTGCACAAATCCCAGAGCATTGGAGTAACCAGGACTGTGCATGCCATTGGAAATGCTGTCTATAAAATTCTGTACCCACTGTAGATAGGCAGAGTCACTCTCCAAAGATGAGGGAGAATGTGGCTCTGTCAGTTTACATTTTTCAAGTTCATTTTAATTGGATCCCAATTATCAACATCCACAGTCAGTAAATACTGTTTTTATTTTTTTCTGATCTGCCTGTTTGATATTTTGGATCTGAGTGGTACACTGTGCGTTTGTTGGGTGTGGAGCTGGAGCAATGTGGAGACTGCTGTGGTTCCTCACTTTCTTTTACTGCATATGCAGTTTTAGTAATTTGTTAATAGCAGTCTAATGATGCAGATAGGAATGGGAACACTTTCTCATCTTCTTGCATTTTGCCCTTTCCTCGTGGTTGCATGCTATGGAGTTAGTATATTAAAGTTGTCAAGTATGGGAGAGTGAAGCTCCCACACAGAGGATGCAGACTGAGTTCCACTTTCAAATGTGCCTTTTTTTACTTTTTATGCATGACTTTACTAGGATTTGCAGTGCCTTTTACTGGACTCAATATTATAGTTCTGATGTTGTTGGATGTGATGATTTTGACTTTATTGGGTCATCACAGCTCCAAACTTGGGTACATTTTAACTGATATGGAAAGACATGAGTGCAAAAATCATTGGTATTAATCCTAATGATGGTATAATGTACTTTATCTGGGACATAATTCTTTGATGATAAGAAAATGAGCTAATAACATCCATTCCCTAGAAAGTGCTAGCAGGTTATCCAAACTCAAGTCCACATTTTGTACATAAAATATTATAGGAGGTGAGCCCATAAAGGACAAAAAGTGGCATGCTTAAACATCAACTTATTCTTCATAAGGTTAAATTTTAAATAACTATAATCCAGTTATTGAAAAATATCATCCAACTAGCTTTCAGTTTTAATAAAATCAGATATAAACTCTTGAGTCAAAAAGAAGATATCTAAATATTACCAGTTTAGTACTAGTACTGAGTGTCTTTACCTTGTATGGCCTCCTTCAATGGAAGCATATACACTGTGAATGACAAAGGAGCCATGGCTATGCAGTGAGGTAACTCAGATATCAGTGGGGAACTTCCTGGAAGGCATTTCTCTGGAAGTGACCATCTTAATGTAATCTGACAGTCCAGAGGCAAATGACTTGAGAACTGTGAAAGAAAGATCACAATGAGTACATAGATACTCACTCAGGATTCTGGTCATCATGGAGATCAAGGAGGACCAGGGTCAAATATAAGGTTTCATTTATTACCATCAAAGCATTATTAAATACCCGACTTGGAAAATTTTAGTGTGTTGTCTAGATTTAAAAATTTAGATTTAAAATCAGGCTGATATGGTTTCAGGAATTATAAGATGTAATTTGTGAGTAGCATGTAAATCACTTTCTCATTAACACTGCTGATGAAAGGTCCGTTAAAAGTAGGACGGAAATCTACCACACTGCGTGGACTGAGAAATGTTTTTTAAGGTCAGGACCAATAAGTGCCTCTATGAAGTAATGGAATCAACCATATTCTTGGAGATAACTGTGCAAGCTGGTAAATAACTGGACCTTAAAATTATGTACAAGATTTAAGTAGTTTCAGAATCCAACCAGCTGTAAGTAGTACATGGAGTTAAAACAGCATTCATGACCACTTCATGATCAAACTCAGTCCATTAGAAGTCCGGGCAGTCCATGGCTGGACCAATTCAATGAAACATAATCACATGATGCAGGAAAGAACTTTTGAGCATTACCACTTTATCTGCAGGACTTTCAAACAAACTCTTCATGTTATCATCCCACATCTTGAGTTCGCATCTGTCCTGTAAAAGTACCATTGAAATTTCACCAATACCTAGTTGCATACAGGACAACTAGTTTGCAGTGACAAGCACTGACCCCACAGTTGCAAACTGAATACTTCTGACATTACTTATATTCCCACTGTAATGTCTAATGAATAAAAAAGGGTCTGTTGCCATGGATATGAACTTCCCCACTATCTCCATTACCAGCTTGGTGGATGTGGGCATCCTGAGGCAATGTAGAAATTGCCTCATGTTTACTGACCACCAGTTAATTCTCAAACAAACTGATATGGCATGTGAGAGATGTACTTACACAATGTCAGTGAAGGCAAAGCTGTCACGTAAAAGAACTACTACTGTCAACAAGGTTGTCAGTAGTACACATGCTGCACCCATCACACCCAATTCAAAACAGACATATAGACCCACAAATGCTGATGCACTTAAATGTAACCTACCTAAACCCCAAAGGCCTCCTAAATGAAGTACACATAAGAAATACCCTTAGCAACCCCAAATATACTCTTTCAAAACAAAATCCACATCAATGTATACAGTCACATCTCATGGAGCCTCTTCTTCTAAGCCCATAAGGCAAGCCATTACAGAATCCAACATTCTAGTCATTGGATATTCCATTGTGAGACACACTGATGACCCTGTCATCAGACTAAGAAGAAAGTCATGGTCAATTGCTTATCAGGGGTCAGGATCTACCATATTAAGCATGCATTCAGGTCATTGGACCACAAGTACCAGTATGACTCAGTCATAGTCTATGTGGGTGTCCCTAGACTATATGAAGAGAAACATCCTGGAGCTCTCAGAATATGTGTTCCAGGCTGGTATGAGCCTAGCACTGTGCAGCATTTTACCTTTTCCTAGATGATGCCACAATATGAACAAAAGATGACTGACTTTAATAATTGGCTTAGTTTCTGGTGTCATTCGTATGGGGGGGTGCAATATTTGTCAACATGGAAGGAGATAGTCAACAGACCATTCTGCTTTGCCAGGGATGGTCTGAACCTCTCCCCTCTAGGCCTTAGAATATTAGCTAAAACATTGTCTTCCCCCACAGTGCCTTTTTTAGGCAATGCCAAACTGAAAGTACTTCCGGCATAGCAAATCAAAACCAAGAAAATCTAAAGGTATTACTGCTCAATGCTACGAGTCTAAACAAAAAAACTCCACTCCCTGGAAGTTCTCTTCACCCTGCAGAATGCTAATGTCTGTGCGGTCACTGAGACATGGTTTAAAGCCATGGAGAGCACACCTACAGTGCAAGCTTATAATGCCTTCCATACATTTAGACCAGCTACTGCACAGACAGAGACTAAAAGTGGAGGTGTCTCAATTTGCATAAAATATAAATATACCTCAAGGCTGATCAAATAGGACAATGCACTTGAGCTTCTCCACATTCAAATCACCATAATCAAAATCCAGTACCACTTTTTTGCAAGCTGAAGGTCACCCTCTGTGACTGAGGAAATCCATACCATGTATTTAAACTTAATGGAAACACTCACCAGCCAACCCAATACTATATTCATGGGTGACTTTAATTACCCCACTATTAACTGAGAATCATATACGACACCAAACTTACAGGCACATAGATTCCTGGATTTTGTAAACACAAAAAACGTGGACCATCTTGTCAGTATACCAACCAGGGTTGCAACCATTCTGTCTCTGGCCCACACTGATATGGGAGAGTGCTGCACACCTTTTAGTGTAATGTCCTATTTGGTAATGTCAGACCACAAAATGGTCTCCTTTGAAGTAAAAATAAAACATGGAACCCTAGCTAACCCTGAAATATTCAGCAACTACTCTAAATCTAACTTTCTACTATTACATGATAACCTGGCAGAATGTCAAGCTCCCATAAACCCTGAGAACACTGCTACCTATGCAGAACTGTTCACAGAAACCCTATACAAGCATGTTAATAGTTGCACAGAGGCATCTGTACTCACCAGGAAGAAGTCCAGAACTAACTCAAAAAACAAGCCACCCTGGTGGAATCACAGTATTAATAGGCTGTATAACAGAAGGAAGAAAATCATGGCAAAAATTAGGAGTTGCAGCACCCAGAAGGATAAAGCATTCTCATCAAACTAAACAAACAACTCAGAGGACAAATAAAGTCTACCAAAGCCAAATTTGAGGTAAATTTGGCATGCCAGGCCAAGGACAACCACAAGGCATTCTTTAGCTATGTCTGCAACCTCAAAGGCAAAACACAATTGTGTGCAGAGCTCATTGTAAATGGAGCCATCTTTACTGATCCAGAAAATATAGCAACCCTACTGGCCAACAAATTCAGCTCCAACGTCAACTTTCCCTCAGAAAATATCATCAAATATAACTCCCCCTGCTATCATTAGGGAATAGTCCTTAATGCTCTCTCTAAGGTCAAGAACACTGCATCAATGGGCCCAGATAATATCTCAGGATGCCTTGTAAATAGCATGAAACATTATCTATCAGGCTGTCTGGAATAGCTATTTAACTGTAGCCTCTAAACAGGCTTCGTGCCTCTTGAATGGAGAACAGCAACAGTCATCCCTCTACACAAAGGTAGTCCATCTACAGACCCTGGAAACTACAGACTCATAAGTCTCACTAGTCTCATATGCAAAGCCATGGAAAGAACTATCATGGAAATGATCAATAATGACATAAGAAACCTCCAGACACAGGACCCAACCCAATTTGGTTTCATCAAGTGCAGGTCATGCCTACTCAGCCTGGTGGATTTCTTTGAGAAGGCCACCAAAGCAATGGATATGAGCAAAATGGTTCACACTGTGTACCTTGACCTGGCCAAGGCATTTGACACAATCCCCCACTTGGACATTGTTGACAAATTTAAGAGGTTAGGTACAAACCCTTACATTACCCGGTGGATATCCAGAGAGCTCACAGAGAGGATCCAGGGAAGTTAGAACTGGGGAGTCTACCTCTACAAAGAAGCCAGTCACAAGTGGAGTCCCTCAGGGATCAGTCCTGCCTGCGGCCACTCATTTTTGGCATTTACTTCTCTGCAGGCAAAGCTAACGTCAATGGTCTCTAGCTGACAAACTTTACAGATGATTGCAAGAAGGGCTGACATAGACAAACAACTGGTGCCAGAGCCATGGACTAAAACTAAATGCCAAGAAATGCATAATAGTATCCTTCAGGAAGTCATTTTCCCTTGGTAACTATCACATTAACAACACACACCTAAAATTTGCCCCAGTAGTCAGGGAGTTGGGGATACACATAGAAGTAATCTAGCCTTTAACAATCAAGTGTCTACAGCAGTGCAGAAATTATTCTATATTGTGCAACTTATAAACAAAGGTATGGCATCTAGGTCCAAAGAAGTCTTTGTGTTTGGCATTCATCAGCCCTATTATTGAGTACAATGCCTCATTTGGTATGTATCTAACCAGGGATATCCAACAATTGGAATGTCCGCAGAGGTACTTCACTAAAAGAATACAGGGCATAAGTAACATGTCCAATGCAGACCGCCTCAATGCCCTATACCCTGTATTCTGTCTCCTACAGGTTGTTGAGGGGAGATCTATGCCTAGCATACAAGGCATTGTCAGACCCCACTCCGGACCTCCTGTAAATCCACAAAACAAACAGCACCAGAGTTACCCATTCTAAAGACTTAAACCTTGCCCGTAATATAAATAGGGCCTACTGGAGAGACAGGTATATATTTCAGAGACTACCACTCCTCTGGTACAGGCTCTCCATCCATGTGAAGCCATATTCCTCCCCCAATTCAAATGCAACTTGGACAGATGGATGGGGACAGAAAGTTCATCCCTGGTTTGGCACCTCTGTCTCTAATGGACACAGACAGCCTGTAAATGGTTCATCTTCCAGGCATCTGCTTGTAAAAGTTTCACTTCCCAAGCTCCTGGTTACACTTATCAAGGTTACCAGAACTTGTCAGAGATTTGGGATGCATGGCTAGGTTTAAAAAGTCCCTTGTGGTCGTTAGCCTAGTAAACACCTATGAACATATGAACCTATCTAAGCATCCAATTAGCACACAACAGCCAAGATCCTGTAGTGTGTTAATGTTTACTTACTAACTGCATAATACATGCATTCAGCCAGGCAATGATATTAGCTGATCTAAAAATATTTAATCAGTATTCTGATAAACCATTATTTGCAAGTGAATTAAATAATATAATTTGAGAACTGCCCATTTCAGCACTGTGTTTGAAATGAGGCTCAGTTCTTCGTTTTATGTTGAAAAATCACATCCAGAATAGTTTTACTGTCTTACTGCAGCCATTTGAAATTGTACCTCTCCAGTAAGTATTGTCTGGGGATATAAAAATAAGAAGTGGAGTCACTGTATATAAAAAACTAGCAGTTCAGTGATGCAAACTCTTCCTTTTCTGCAGTCTCTCATACCAGTTCAGGTCAAGTTCCAAATAAATTCAGACATCTGCTTCCTCTCTGGATTCTCAGCAGAATATCTCCAGATCATCTCAGGCTCCTCCAGGTTGTCTCTTCATTTCCCTGATACACTTCTGAAAACCGCAGCTTCAGACATGAACTCTCCTTGCACTGAGAGGCCAAATTCTCTGCTTTCCAGGGTCATAGCCCTTCCTGTTTATATAGTATACTAATAATGAAATTGCTTATTAGCAACACTCTTTAAAGAGACATCTTCACTTAATACAGACATACCTGGTTTTCTTTAAAGGGAACACAATATGTTCTGTAATTCCTGCACATTTATTTACAAAACATCAGCTTAACACATAATATGCTTTACAATGGCAGTGTTGAAGTGGACTCGGTCGAATGATGGTATCATAGACCGATGTCTGCAAAAGTGACAATCTCAAATTCCCACATTGTTGAAATACATCTCAAATTCCACCTCGGAACAAGCATTAACATGGATCGAGATAGGGGCAAGATTTGTACTTCGACAATGTTGGGTTCGACATTCTCACCGTTCGCCCTCCGGACTTCATGCAAAGTGGATTCAAATCCACTTCAGCATTGTGATTGTAAGCCCATAATACCACACACTATTATTTACATAATATTAGTAAATGAAATTAGTTTTGACACATCCTAGAGCAATAACCTATCACACTTTGCTATAGTATATTCATTGCAGATCAGTTCATCAAAATTGAGTAGGAAATAAATGCTTGTAAGAAAGTTTAGGATTTTGTTAAAATGCCAATGGCAGGAAATGACAAATGGTTTTCTACAATCAGGCAGTTTACCCCAAGATCACTGATTTTTTACTTGCCATTTTGTATTGGCAGAGTTAGGAAGAGGTCTGGCCATCACCGACACAATATTTCTGATTTTGGAAAAAATCACATGCTGCTATTTAAGCAGTGGTTTATATGGTCATTAATTGTTCTGATGAAGTCTTTTAATGAAGGACAAAAGTGCTTCACTAATGGAAATATTACTGTGCTGTTCTCATTTTAATGTTCTGGATGGTCAGCATCGTTATTATTTACTAGCTGTTTAATTTAACGCTGTTGTGGTTTGGAATTTTATGGTTAATACAACTGTGGTAGCCTGTTTGGTCTTACTTAAGAGTTACACTTATGCTGTTTATATAACATATGTCTGAAATGGCAGTCAGATGGCTCATCCCCTTCAGTCTGACATGCACACAGCCTTTCAGTCATCTTCTCTGCAAGTGCTGAACCTCCACCCCTTTTGATATCTTCTTTTGTTAAGTCTTCATCTTCTAAAAAACACCACCTCCATTTGTATTACCTGCCATAAACACAAACTAAGTCTCTCACTTCTGTTTTTCTTATGTCTACATCTCTCAGCTGTAGCCATCGGCCTAGTTTTATGAGGGAGCTGTTCGAAAACAGCAAGGCATGTGTCTGCATGTATGCATTTGTATATGTATATGCATATGCACAGCAGCTTGGCAATAATATGGGGAAAGTTGCTAGGTAGTTTACATGACATCCTGCTGCAGCACTTTAATGAAAAGCCGCGTCAGTCATGCCGGCATCATTTGGAAGTAAATTCCCACACTACAACCAGTTTATACAGTGAGCTGAAGTCCTTCTTTATGGAGTAGGGGTGGAGCTGCAATCAGTATTTGGTAATGCATTATGTGTTATGGGAGCTGCTTAGTACTCAGTGGCCTCATTTACTAACCTTCGCCTCAACTATGTGCACAGATCTGAGATTTTGGTACTGCAAAAAATCCAGTGGTTGAAGTAAGCCACAATGTAGGCACAGGTAGGAAAACATATGGCTGGTCAGTAATAACAAAACACTAAATAGTAATAAAATATTGCTCAAGTTTACTATTCAGTACTTTTTTTTTTTTCAGATCCCTATTGAGGAGAAAAGAAGCTGGTATTTTACAGTGGTTACCATGTATATCAGGTAAGGCTGACAACTTGTGATTATAAATCATAGGAACTCTATAACGGTCTTTGCAAGTAAAAATAACAGAGAATATGAGTAATGTGCAGCATGAAACTCCAACAGAATAACTACTCACTGTATTTCCAAGTCAAACACATCACAAGTACCATTAGATGTGCTCAGAATGCATTGTTTTTCATTTAATGTTAAACATTTTTTCTTAAATTCTAATAAGGAGCAATATTTCCTTTGTATAGAATCAACTCACATTACAAAATTTGACACAAGAACAAAAACAGCACTTTGCTACAAAACATATACAGGTGTGTTTGTCATGCAGATATTACATAATATTATATTTAAGCATGCTTACTGCTCAGTCAACAAAGCTGAGTTAGAAAAAGACCTGTACAGGCATGTCAGACTTGCTATGCAGTTGATAATATTTAGGACTTACATCACTAAAAATCATGAAGCTTATCCTAATTTTTGCATGATAAAGTAAAACAAAATAAGAATAAAGATAGGAAAATAGATACGATGTAATTTAAAAACAGTATGAAATAAATGTAATGTTTTAAAATGACATAATCCTGAAACACAAACATTCCAAGTATACCTTCAATCACCGATGAGGACCATTATAGTATTTACACTAAGATTATGTGTATCCTGTTGGAGCTTATTTTTTGCCAGTGACTGGACCACAGTGCTGATGGCAGTCACAAGTGTCAGTGCTTCGCCACAGTGACTCAGAATTAATAAAGAATCTCAAGGTATTCATTGGTGCCCTACACTTAATTAGTGCAGTGCAGTGCTCCAGTGAAGAGACTAGCCAGAGGGCATGCCTCAGGAAACCAAAAGGTACCAAAGTAACAGACTCAGAACCATGGAATAAGCTTGGCTGAGTTTCAAAGTAAATTATGCCCGTTGGCCTCCAATTGCTTAACTGTGGGATCACTCTAGTGAGAAATTGTCATCCCATCCCTCAGCTTTGCTGTAGGCATGAAGTTGATTGAAGATGGGACCCCTTGCTCCCCAGACCAAGCTAACATTTTACAAATAACTCAGAATCAGGCCTTCAAGTTTAAGTTGGATGCTTATCTAAGTATGAACTTCATCTGACGGACTGATTTCCTTCTTTTACCACTGAGCATTTTTTTCAACTCATCAGTGATTTTTGAGATGCTTGCAACTGAATCCTTGACTTTCACTGTCTCTTTCTTGGACTCTGACATCCTGTACAAAGAAAGACAACACATTCCTAAATGGGTTTTAGACAGGATACTACAGCAGTGGACACTGCCACTAAACCTCCATTATTCTCTCGGGAACTGTACCTCACTGGTGCATCCCTGATGTATGTATTGCCATCTTGCTGCAATGTTTCAGCTGATCATGTATCTTATGCTATCCATCCACCTACTGCACAGGAACGGACTATGAGCTGGGCCACTGATTCGAACCAGAGAAGATTTTTTCCTGACTTTTCAGCTGTGTGTGTATGTGAGGATACAGACATACAAAGTCTCATGAAATTTACTTTAAAAAAAGGAGCTGTTCCTTGTGCCTCATTTTAACAATATATGAATGCTTATCCCACAGCTGGAATGTAGCATTAAGGGTTGCCATGTTTGTTGCAGGGGAACATCCAATTTGGAGTGCTTCAGCATCTAAAAAGGGTGATATTTTGTATTTCAATAGCAAGTACATCTCTTTTTTTGCAGACATAGCAAAGTGGATGCTTGTAGTATCTCTTCTTTCTAACACAGGTTTCTAAATTCCCCCCAGTTGGACACTCTTTCTCGATACAGAAAGTCAGAGGCTATGGATGCATTTGACAAAAAAAGATTTATTATTCATTCATCCTCTGTTTGTGGTTCCTTCTGTAAATGTATTTTATGTTTGATTTTCAGACGTCTGTTGTTCAGCAACCTATAGGTAAGTTCACTGCCCTCCCCACCTCCAAGAAATAAATGTATTTCTAAGGAAGCCCTTAGCACTGCATGTTTTAGAGGGCTCCATATGACTCATTGCACCTTTGGCATTGCAGATGGTGGTGGTAACCAACACCAACCGCCACACAATAGCCTGGCTCAGCTATCTTCAGACTACATTCCCCAAACTTCTATAATAACACATGCTACTTTACAGCTCCTGTAAACTCTGCCAGTAAAACTAGCACATGTGTCACTGACCACTGAACACTTGCAAATGATGATGGCTAGTACCATCTGAGCACATAATTTGTCTAAGATACGAGGGGAAATGCCTGATGTACAGAGTAAATTGACCATGCACCATTCAGCACAGCTCGCAAGTAATATTACATGCACCCTTTGTAACTTTACACTGTCATGTAGTTAATGTATGACAATAGTTGTGGACTAGAATCCACCAAATGATAGGAGCTGCACTGTCACTATTAGTCACTGGCTGCAGCAGCTGCGCAGCAGACTAAAGCATGATCATTTCATGTAGAATGCAACAGCCCATGTATTTTCTGCATGCAATAGTATAGTCATACTGAAGTCAGTCAGTGACTATCTGTGTCTGAAGTAAATGGTGTTAAAGCACTCCTCAGTAGCTCTTTGTGTATGACAGATTTGTGTTATTAGCCAAGGTTTTAGTGGGTATCCTGTGTCACCTAGAAAACAAAACAGGGGAGGGGGGGACATAAAAATGGAGGATTACACAATACTACTTCTCCCACTAAACAGATAGAGAAATAACTGAGTAACAACATTTTAATAGTTTGTACTTACCAACCAGGTGACTATGTGGTATCCCACCATGCAGGAAGTGGTGCTACAGTGAACCTGTGTACAAAATGTGAGAATCATGGGTACTGCCAGGATACTGGGACAATGTACCCCCATTCTTGTACGTTATCTAGCAGCTGCTGTGGTATATCTGCCCCTGTAGTCAAGATGTGGCCCTTATAGACACATGGGTGGAATTTATTACACCATGCACCTCAGGAAAGTATGCCATTCCCTGATGCATGGTACTCAATCAGTCCTGTGGTGATATTGAGAAATAGATATACCCATGCACGTGTGCAAAGAGGATATTGAGGAATTCCTGCAGTATCCTTGAGGCAGAAGCCTTTGAGGTACCTAACATGTACCAATTTTTTTTTTCTTATAGGTCCCCATGGCAAGCATAGTGAGGTCTATTTGTGCCTTGGTATCTACAGAGATAGGAAGGCCATGCATTCTCCCATTTCCTGCTTGTCAGCCATACAAATGCATCAAACCTCTTCTAATACTCTGTCCACTCTAACTCTCCAGGTAATGTTAAGGTGAGGTATTTTTTGCTTATACCATTTTGTTCTTCATGGCCAATGAGCACCTCACAGTGAACCTGGTTTCACTATGGTAGGGACAAGCAGCTCAAGGTATGAAATAGTAAGTGTGCAACAAAATCAAGCATTCCGGCAGACTAGAAAGTGACTGGAAAATATTTGCTTTTTATAATCCATCTATGCGCAGTGCTGATGGCCATCAAAAAGTTGCTGTGAAGTACAAAAAACGAGAACAGAGCCTAAATTACATAAGTAAGTATCACATTTTATTGGCATCTCATTATTCTCTCATTTGCATAAGACTTTCTAAATCAATTTGCAATTTTGTACCTAAGCACAACTTATGTTTCTGAATCATGGCTGTGTGACCAGAGCAGATACCTCACATGCTTAAATGTAAAAACCATGACTACCTCCCTAATGGTGCACTTTGCATTTTGTGTACATTTTGTATGAGACTAATTAAAATATATCAGATAAGTGACACTAAGTTTTCTACAACTGCTTGTACTGAAATTAATACGTATATATTATTAAAAGAATCAGTGTATGCTCTGTGTGTGTGTGTGTGTGTGTGTGTGTGTGTGTGTGTGTGTGTGTGGAGTGTGGGCTTAGGTTAGCAATACTTCTATTTTTTTTAATAAGACCTTTTCAGCATTTAAGATAATGCTCTGGCAAATATTCCAAAGTATAGATCCATGTGTAATGATGTGTTGTTTTTTAATCTAGTAAAAGTTACAGATCACTCATATTGTCAACTGTACTGTCATTCAGATCATCTTTTATACCCATTGCAGTAAGGATAAATGTATGGTTTTGCATTAAGAAACATCTGTGAGTTACTCAAAACATTGTCTGCCTCAATTATCCAGCACTTGCTAACAAATTATCCTTCCCAAGTTCACAGTGTTGGTCGTTACTATCTATTTATCAAGCGATCACTTTCAATTCCATATTTAGGTTTATGCAGTTTGATTGACTCATATAGAAACCTACCTTGAAAGTGATGCCTGAAAAGACACTTTTGGACAAGTAAAGTTCCCGCTAGTCTTCGCTAGGGTTAAACTGCGTAAATGTATTTTAATTTTCAAAATATTAAATTTAGACCACTGTAGCATAGTTCCCTAAATGTATTTTATTTGGATTTGTTTACTGGGAAGGTCCAGCTGTGCACAGAATCCATTTTCAGTGGAGACCTGGGGAGAAAAGCTACAATTATCAGTGGAAAAACTACCGGGGACCATTTTATTTCAATTTTTGCCCTTTACCCTAGTCAGGACTGCATGGTTGCCACAGCCCATCATACCAAGCAGGATGTGTAAGGCATGGAACCAGTGCAGAACAACAAACTTGTATAGTACAGAATGCACACATACTCACATGTAGAGTACATGCACACCTATGGCCAGCATGGAGTGTCACAAGAGTCATTTACCAGAGTGCACCTGAGATGTGGGAAAGCACAGCCCAGACAAACACACATGCAGACACAGAGAATTATGCAAAGTCAGCACAAATGGCACCCTATATGAGAAATGAAAGGGGCAATCAAGAGCTGGCAGACAGCCACACTTATCAACGTACTTCGGAGTAACTCCTATATTATACTAAAGCAAAACTAGTCTACCACGTATAATGGCTAAGCACTGTATTACTACAGTTAGGGGTGTGTGTGTGTGTGTGTGTGTGTGTGTGTGTGTGTGTGTGTGTGTGTGTGTGTGTGTGTGTGTGTGTGTGTGTGTGTGTGTGTGTGTGTGTGTGTGTGTGTGTGTGTGTGTGTGTGTGTGTGTGTGTGTGCGTGTGTGTGCGTGTGTGTGTGTGTGTGCTTTTCTTCCCAGACTTTAAATGTGAGGTCTGAAGGGGAGGAAAATACCTTTTATAAGGAAAAACTAGTTCAAATATGAGTCTGAGACCAAATAGACTTCAGTATAAATTATTTGTGAAGAAGGGAATGTAAGCACTGTGGATTATTATCTGTATGCAAAGTTAACTGGAGAGAATGAAGGGCCAATGTGCTCTCTTTGACTTTGATAGAGAATAACTATTTTGAGGATCCATGTAGTTACAAATCTGTCAATATATCATGTTTTGTCATTCTGATCATTTTATAATGTCCCTATATATGAATACTTTGCATCTGCATAGCTTCTCCTGATTTTCTGACTTTTCATGAAGAAAATAATATTGCTTAATTAAGAAATTATAATAACGTTCTATTTTTTTAACCCTGATAGCAAAGACAATTCCATCTCACTAATTTTAATTTGATAGTATGAAACCATACATTTGATTTTCTCTTGTTTAGTAAGTGCACTCACCAAAAGAGATTTCATTTGCTTTGGATGGTATATATTATAGATTTGAGTTCTTTTTAAGATATATCAGAAGGAAAAGATTTTACTAACAATATGACCTGATCATTGTTATATAATGCTCAGCACTACTCAATAAAGTTTTTGGGTCTATATTATAAAATCGAAAAGACTTTACCGCAAATACTCACATGAGCAAAAATGCCGGTAATCGCAATTGCTATTGCGGGGGGCTGCGCCCCCCCATACCCCCCGCTAAATATATATTCTAACTCCAAGGTCACACTACAGTGAGGAAAGGGCAAATATCCCAGTCCTCACTGTAACACAACCCCACAATCATGGTTTCAATTCCCGGCATTTTCGCTCATGTGAGCGTTTGCGCTGTCTTTTCGTGCATCTAATATAGACCCAAAGTTTTTAACTACAGTTTGAAAATAAAAATAAAAATGATGTGGTCATACCTTGAGTCTTTTAGCATACATGGAATAAAGTTTTTCACTCAATCCAAATATAGAAAACACCCAGCCAAAAACTTCAATCCTAAAATTTTGGTTGAGACATTCAGTATGAATACTGTCCAGATTTGACCTGCATAACATTTCAATTTAGCTGGTACATTACAAAAGGAAAGAAATTGTTTTCTGAAAGGGTTGAAATTGAGAGTATTATTTTGAAACTGAGGGCATTATTTTACCTGATAGGGAATAGTTCCAAGATGTATGGGTTTATTTTGGAATAGGCTCAGCTGCCCAGCAATAGTCTCCCCAGAGGTGTTTCATTATGAGGGCCACATAAGCATGGGGACTCCTTCCATAAAGTGAGCAAATAAGAACTTGAGCTAAAAGTAAAGGGTGCACATTTTGAAATGTTTTTCTAAATATTATTTTATTGGTTTCATAAATTAAGTATGGGGCTAAGGCATGCTTGTTTATTTTTGTAATGTTTATAGCTGTCATATCTGCAAAAATCATATTTATAAATCCGTATCTTAAAATGATGTTGAAAAAAATGCACATATTTTATATCAGTATCTTTCTATTTGAAAAACAGGTTCTGGCAGTTATAAAGGATAGATTAGATTATTTACATAATTGGTCTAAAATAAAAACTTGGCTAGATAAAAAACACTTTGAAGTCTAGCCTTCAAGTAAGCAAAAATACACAATAAAATGTATATAGAACTGATTCTACCACATGCTTAGATATGCCATGAGATCTGCAACCATAACATATGTATATTTTACCCGTTTAAAAATCTATTTGGCGTTCAACACCAAAGTACATTATCGTGCCTATAAAATACTTTTTATTTTTTGTAAACATGATATTGTCAAAAATGGATCTATGCCATAAGATCAAAAGTTCAAAAGAGTGAAAACCGAATATCTAAAACTCAAAATATCAAAAGCATTTTTAATGCAGGGGGGCAAATCACCCTGTACCCCAACACACCCTGCTAATTATATATACCAATTCTGAGACTGTACAACAGTGAAGAAGAGGCAAATTCCCATGTTCAATATTTTGAGTTTAAGATATTTTGGTTTGCAGTCTTTTGATATTTTGATCTTATGCTATAGACCCTCAAAATATATTGTATCTATGAGCCTAAAATACATGCTGAAATGGCTTGTGTGTGATAAAGTAGGCATTCATTCTGCTGAAAGATGGCAGTATTCAACAACTGCTATAGAGTATCAGGAAAGCATTTTTATTACTTTGGTACAGTATCTGTCCACTGCAATATTAAAAGTATTTGGCTGTCAGATGTTTTTATTTATTACTTCGATGTATTTATTTATGTATGCTGCATATTCTCCTAATCTCCCTGGGCACCTTTTTAAGGAAATTCTGAAAGTTGTCAGAATGGCAAACAGCATTTTTGAGTGGTTGTGCATAAAAGTTCACCCAGAAATATTCACATATTCAAATACGTGCATTTATATGTGGGAAGAATATATTTTACCAGTGTGAAGCTTGCTTTGGTTGTTTACCAGTTCTCATTTTTAATATACTCATGAAGTATGAATGGTCACTTTGTCTGCTACTGTCCATTTTCTCCATCTTTCACTACTTGATAGCTATTGAATGTTTGCCAGGAAGTAAGTGAATTAATGCTATTGTGGTTATGTGTTCATAGCTGCTGCATATTAGCTTCAGGGTCTAGTGATCTGTCATTGATCTGGCTGTTGTTTGGGTGCCAATTATACCTGTCAAATGTCCCAGTTTTCAGGGACATCCCAAATTTTGGATCAAAATAGTTGTCTTTAAATCTTAAAATTTGTGGGGTTTTTTTTGAAGAAAACAGTATATTAAATTAAAATAATGACAATCATCACAGTGGTAGAATTATTTTACTTCAGAAAATGTATGCTAATTTGTGTCCTCTTATTCTATCGACTTTCTAAATTTGTGGTGCCAATATTTAGGTTGATTGGGAAGGTTAATAAGTTGTTCCTAGGTTTGTTCTCCAGAAAACTTCTTAAATGGGCTATCACCCTCACTGGAATTAACTTAGTCAATGAGGCAAAAATAAATAAATAATGTTCAGCCTGAAGGGAAGAATGTGTTTTTGCCAATATGCTGACAGCATTCACACATTCAGTTATACACCAATCAAAATAACCAGAAGAGAGAGATTTAAAGAAAATTATAAGAGACGAAAGTTGTCGGCAAACAAACAGATGCAACAGAACTGTGAACAGTATTTAATAATTTAACAAGTGTGATTGACATCCTTATCAGAAAGTATGTGTGTGTGTGTGTGTGTGTGTGTGTGTGTGTGTGTGTGTGTGTGTGTGTGTGTGTGTGTGTGTGTGTGAGTGCATGTGTGCGTGTGTGTGTGTGTGTGTGTGTGTGTGTTTGTGTGTGTGTGTAAGTTAAATATGGATAAGTAAAATATGTGTACACTAAGTAAAAGTCGAAGTTGTGCTTAACTTGGAAAGTCACTTCTGACTACAAGGAGATTGATGGGTGATAGCTCTAGTTGCAGATCTGGATGATTTTTAACATGATTGTCATGGCAGGATTATCACATTAGAGCAGATTTTTATGTCTAGTTTTCCCCTTATTAGTAACAAAATAAAAAAAATGGAGAACTGATATTAAAGAAAAAATCAAGCACAATGCATAGATCAGGTGATTCTAAGCCACATTTCACAATAAGCATAACCACTTTTCCCTAACTAGAATTATTATGTGCTATTTGACATAATATATTGTCTAAGACTGTTGCAGTTACTAGTTTTGCAATCTGAAATTATCCTGATTAACTTTAAATTATAATGACTACCATAAATAATAAGAATAATTTAATATAACATTAGTTCCTTGATCATACCTTTCTGCTTAATCCCACACTTACATTAGGAAATATTAAATAATCTTATATTATTTCAGTTTGCAATGTAATGCCTGACTCAATGAACCTCTTTTACTTAGCTAAACTATGGGATTAATTTAGTTTCTGATATAATGGAGACAGTTTAAAGTGCTTTATCAATCAATTCCAGCTTTCTCTTTTTCTCTACTCTCTCAGATACTAAGTATACTTACCACCTGCTTTTACCCTCTCTTTCACCTGTACCATACTGTCACTTTTTGCTTAAAACGAACTACCCATACCCATTAACTTCAACCTTCACTCATACCTGCAGCCCCATTCCTATATCAAATTCCCACTGCGCTACCTATCATGTAGAAGTACTAACACCCTATACTTTCACCCCTTCACATACTTTCGTTTCCTCTTCACCACATCTGCTCATTCCTATAGTCATTGTCCCATTATTCTAAGCCCAAGCATCCTTTGCCCTAACTAGTCCATCTCTCAATACCTACGCCACATGTTTACTAACCAGTCTCCTCTCACACACACAGCAGCACCCAATCAATAGTTATTTCCATCTCTTTGTAATCATCTCACACACTTCTCTACCTTCAGTTTGTTTATTACCACTCATTACTCCCTTTTATATAGTCTCATTTGAAACACATTCTCTCCCATCAATGATACAACACCTATGTACTTTTATCTGCACACCACTTACTCACCCGTCTTCACTAATTCCCTAAAAATATTTTTCAACTGTCTTCTGCTATCAAACTCATGATTAAACTTCTAACTTACAGCTTTAACCAATCTCCCCTTAACACCCACTCCATATGCCGCAACTCCTCAGCTACCACAACATATCTCCTTCCTTCTTCAACAAATTGCGCACATGCATTGCATTTACCTAACACTTTAGATCTTTGCACACCTAAACTACACTTATCAGAATGTTTCCCTGGCAACTTCTTATCCTATACCCTCTTCTATTACTCACATACCTAATATCCTTTCATCAACAACTCCATCTGTGGAGTAAACAGTCCAGTTAAGTTATATCTACTGAATTCTGATTTTGTACAGCTTCTGCTGATTCCTATATTTGCTGTGCAGTATATCTTTTCTGTATTGCATCCATTTGTTTTTCCCATTTCACTTGTTCTGCTCGTCACTGGCAACAACCTTATCAATATCACTGGTCTAAAGCTGTGATGAGCATAGTTGTTATGGAACTCAGGGATAACTGTGCACCCTATCTGGTCACACCTATTTTCAATTTGGTTTATCTTTGTTGATTTTGTCTGGCAGATGCCTGGTTATTCAATTGATTTTAAACTGTCACTTTGTTCTTTCCATCTTTATGAAAGGTCAGTGTGAGCTATATCATATTTGAATTTTGCTGACAACACTCTCTCAGCACATGAGACTAACAACAGCTGTTAAAACTGAGCTACTTCCTTGGTCCAATGTGATATACTTGAAGTCTATCTGGCTTATGTTCAAAGTTTGCTGTCTCAAATGTTTCAACTTTTTGTTGGATATGCACCTTTGAACTGTAACAGGAGTTTTAACCTTGAGATTTGGGGCAAATGCATCAGCACTCTATAATTAAATTAAGATAATCACCACAAGCCATATTTTAAGATGTTTTTCCATGAAGACATTGACAAATGTAAATACGGTGATGCTCAACAGAACCTGTCTTTAGCATCAGTTCATACTAGGAAGTTCCATGATTGCATTATTTTTTTTTTTAAAACAAGTTTATTGTTTTAACATAGAAGAGAAATATCATAACAATTTTATACAAGTAATTAAAATAGATATGATTATAACATTCAACAAAACAACCAAAGTATTTACAAAGACATCCACTATAATCAGATCAATTAATTAAAGTAAAATACCATGCTATTGAAGTTAAGATTTTTTTAACAGGTTTTGTAAATTATCCCATACAATATAATAAGATGTTTTCCTGGTTGTTCTTGACCTTATTGTGTTTATTTCCATATGGCACACTATATTCATAACATTTTTAAATTCATTGAACGAAGGAGGTGTATCTGAAATCCAATTTCTGGTTATTATTTTCCTAGCCACTGCTAGAATAGACCATAACAAGGGAAGCTTAATCTTTTTAACACTTTGAGGTACAGGTGTGTTGAATAATATAAGAGATTTCGAAATAATGAAATTATCTGTAAAAAGAGCCTGCAAAAATTCATTAATTGACTTCCAATATTCTTTCAATTTTATACAGTCATAAAACATATGAGCCCAGTCAGCATTAATTTCTACATTACATCTTTTACATAGATTATCTTTATTATTTATTTTATTCATCATCAAAGGTGTATAAAAAGATCTATGTAAAAATTTCCATGTAAAAAGTCTCCAGACAATGGAAAACATAGTTTTGTAGGCAGATTCCAATATATATTGTTTATCTTGTTGATTTGGTGGGTCCCCATTAATGGAAGTGAAATAATTCCAGTAGGTATCTACACTGTAAAAAGTTTCTTGTCTGATAATTTTATGTATGTATGAAAGCTTTCCTTTATCAGAAACTTTATGTTGTAAATTTAATATCAAGTAATCAATCAGTGTTGGAATAGATTTTTTAACTGTTATAGACATTAGATCTATTTTATCAATGAGATGTTGTCTAAAGGTCTGAACCTCTAACCAGCAAGTTTCTCTTAGATCAAATTCTTGTTTTAAGAAATCTAGATTTTTAACTTTATTATCAGATATCAACTGATACCAGTACTTTAGATCATTATCTATAGCTAAATGGGTTCCTTCAGAAGTAGATGACAAAAGCATACTCCGAGTATACATTATAGGGAATATAATAAAATTCCATTCCCTATATTTAGGATGCATGAATATAAAGTTACGATAGCTAATAATAATGTTTAATGGGTAACAAACTATATGTTTAGGTGTAATAGGTGAAGTACAAAATTCCTTTAGTAACCATAACATGGAGTTATTTACAATCATATCATATTTTTATGTGTTAAGGAGATTTTCATGAAGAGCATACTAATTAACTCCCAGTAATCTTTCCATTTTGCAACATATGACTGATCTATTAATAAAGTAATAACTTTTACAATAGAAGAGATAGTATATAAATTAAAGTCTGGAAAAGAAATACCCCCTTGAGACCAGCTATTAGTATGTTTCTTTAATGCAATCCTAGGTCTATTAGGTGCCCATAGGAAATTTAACACTAGTGTATTCAGTGTTTTGATAATTATTTTTGTAGGTGGAAGTATTATTGATTGTATTAAGTATAAAATCTTGGGGAATATTATCATTTTAATAATTGTAAGTCTCTCTTCCATAGTAAAAAACATATTATTCCAGGTATTAAAAATATTTTGTATATTAAGAAAACAGGTATTATAATTATTATATATAATAGATTTAATATATTTAGATAATATTATACCTAAATAAGTTATCTGACCTGAATTGGGTACATATTTAGTAAAATCACTAATGAGAATATTTTTTCGTGTATATATAGGTAGTATTTTAGTTTTTTCTTCATTGAATATTAAACCAGAAATACTTTTAAAATTCATCATTTTATCAAATAGAGACTGCATAGAAGAATTAGATCCTGCTGATGTAATTAGAATATCATCTGCAAAAAGTTGAATTTTAGATGTTGTATTTTCATCTATTTCAAAACTCTCTATGTCAGTACTGTTTCTGATCAAATTAGCCCAAGGCTCCATTATTAAAGTGAATAATAGTGGAGAGAGTGGACACCCTTGTTTTGTACCTTTAAAATGGGTATTTTTGTGAGACATATGTTCCTACCTTAATATAAGCCAATGTTCCTTTGTATAAATGCTCAATTAGATTTACAAATGCATCTGAGAAGTTTGTGCACTTCAGTAAGGTAAACAGATAGTCCCAACTTACTGAATCAAATGCTGAACTTATATCAAGACTAATAAGTGTTAAATCTTTCTTTTTCCTATTTGCAAAATCAATTAATGTTAGAGTTCTCCTTATATTATCAAACGTATTTCTATTTACAATGAAGCCTGTCTGATCTATATCTATAATGCCAGGGATGATTGTCTTCAATCTATCAGCAAAAATACTCATAAACATTTTATAATCAACATTAAGTAATGAGATGGGTCGATATGAAGTACATCTAGTTGGATCTTTATTAGGTTTTAAAATTGGCGAAATAAATGTATATTGCCAAGATGGGGGGATTATTAGCTCATTTTGGGCCAAAATAAAAACCTTATGTATTAATGAATATGTACTTTTAGAAAGGATTTTATATATCTCTGGTATAATACCATCATTACCCGGTGCTTTGTTTGATTTAAGCTTGTTTATTTGTGTAACAACCTCTGTATATGAAATACTTTTGTCCAATAGTTTAATCTGTTGTTTATTAAGCTTTTTATTCATGTTTGTGGTTATAAACTCCTTTATTTTATCTTTAGGTTCCATGTTAATGTTATCATGGTTAATTTTGTGAAAGTGATTTCTAAATTCATCTAGTATTTCTGGTAGACTAGAAACATTCTTCTTTTTCCTTAGCGAAAAGATTTCTTTGATATGATTTTGTTTATTCAACCTTTTTGTTTTATTTTTAAGTCTATGTAAGTATTTGGGGCTTATTGAGTAAGACAAAAACTTGTATTTCTCTACAGTTATTTTAACTTTATCAGTTAAAATTTCTTTGTATTTCTCATTTAGTTTGTTTATTTCTTCAATGACTTTCTTATCCATAATATTTTCTTTATTATTATGTTTATAAGAGTCTAATTTACTTTGAATATCTAACAATTCCTTATCCCAAGATTTCCTTTTATTATTATACCATCTGATACTTTGTCCATATAGATATGATTTTAAGGCATCCCAAACATAGACAATGGAGACTTCAGGAGTATTATTTATGTCTAGAAAATGTTGTACTTCTGAAAGTATATATTCTTTATAGTCTTTTAGTTGAGTTAAGTATGCTGGTATCCTTTTGATCTGAACATTGTGAGTATTTTTTATCATGAACTCAAAAACAATTGAACTATGATCAGATATAGGACATGAAATGATTTTGGAATTAATTAAATCTGTTACCATCTGGTTAAAAATAAAGACCCTATCTATTTTTGAATAAGTTTTGTATCTGTTAGAAAAAAAGGTGTATGGTAATGATTTTGAATCTATCTGATTATTAATATCATTTAAATGATAAGAATTAGCAAAATCATTTAAATGTTTTGCATTAGATGTAATTTTCCTTTTTCCTATAGTGGTACTGTCACTTTCATGTAGTATACAATTGAAGTCACCAGCTAAAATAATATCTCCTATAGAGAATTATATGATCTTATCAAGATGGTGTTTCACTGTATTAATACCAATTCCAGGTATCCAATATACATTAATTAATGTACAAGTATTCCCATTAATTTGTATTGTAACCATACAAAACATTCCTTTATCATCCTGATAAGACTTAATAGTTTTAGGAATGGGCATACTTTTATTCCATAAAATAGCCACTCCTCTTTTTTTCTGAGTGTGCTCTGAACTAACCAATACTGTATATTTGTTTGTGGCTAGTTTATCAATATCTTTTTTCAAGAGATAAGTTTCTTGAAGGAAGACTAAGTTGGCCTTATGTAAATTAATGTATCTTATTAGGCTTGCCCTTTTACACGGATTATTCAATCCATTAACGTTTAAAGAAATTCCTTTTAGAGATGTCATTTGGCATTTTTAAAACATAAGAATCTTATGATCAAAATAACAGTTAACAAAATAAGTAATGTTACATCTCCTTCTTTAGGTGTACCTTTAAATATAGCTGTATTTATTGAATCTCTTATGGGATTTTGTATAAGATTCAATTTTGTTTGTAGTGACAATGAGTTTACAAAATGTATTGTGGATGTCAGAAATATATACATACAACAATGAACAAGAGAAAATAATGTAAGAATTAAACCTTGCACCCAGCCTGAGTTAAAACTCCAGCTTAGAGTAGTATATACCACTCAAGTTAACCCCTACCCTAAGCAGCAGTACCTCAGCTACCACCTTATCAATTTAATACTAGTTATATTTAACATTAAATTAACAACTTTCAATTAGATTATCTAGCAAGACAAAACTACACATTTGATAAAACAGCATCATATAAACTAAGATAAACTTTTTTTAAAAACTATTCATACTACTATATACATCTAATTAATATAATACATTTGTATTCAAATAGCATTCAAATAAACTTGATATTAGGAACCAAGAGGAGAGAGAGAAATAAAAGACGTGAGAGAGGGAGAGAGAGAGAAATAAAAGACGTGAGAGAAGGAGAGAGAGTGAAAGAAAAAAAAAAGGGAGGGCATATTTACATATTAATTTATTCAAAGTTTGTAAAAATAAGTTCTAATATTCATTTAAATCAAAAACTTTGGCTAATATGGTTCAGACATTACATATATTAAGATGCATCTATTTTCTGTCATGTAAATGCAGTTAACAGCTTCCAAAAAACCTTGAATTACTTGTATCTGAGCTTTTTTCCCATACTTATTATTGTCAGTAGAATAAAATATTATATTTATAGAAATTGTTATAAATCATACTGCATAGTTATGTAAATTCTCAGAAACACTTGCATTATTGTAAAGAAAGCCATCTGTATTTTGTATATCTATACTGCTGCTTTAAAATATATCACATGACAACTTCTTCCAGAATAGAGTCATAAAGTTATTTATGCTTGTCAATCAGATAAATCAAATGAGTTATAGTAATGTATATGTTTAAATCATAAGTTTCCAACATAAATTAGTATGCTGCAGTCAAGTAAACTTTCAAAAACACTTGTATAAATGTTTCACTTTTTATGCCTTCTAAAATATCACATTTGCTTACTACAAGAAACTGCATCATTTAAAATCATTATAACTGACATATTTTATAAATTATAACATAAATACTTAAGTAATTATATAAAATAACTCACATTTAAATGTTAAAAAGTTCATTTTCCTTCACAGAGTTATTTGCAGCAGTTCTACTTCCTGGTAGAGTGTTCTTCCTGAATCTGCGATGTGTCAGTGTGAATTCTGGGGTCAAAGGTCAAATTGACTGCTTTCAGCTTCTCTGCGTGAATTCTGAGAGTTGAAGCTTTTAAAACAACTCGAGGACACTGTTCATGAGGTAACCCACATCCCAAATTGTCTCCCTTAACATTTTGGCGGGAATCTTGTTAAAAACTAGTGACAAACATTCATTTAGCAGTATAAATGCATCTAAACATAACAAAACCTTCGTGAAGTATTTTACAGGTTATTACAGCCTCTATGCAAGTGAAATTAAGCCCAAAGTTATTAATAAGTAATAAAACTCAATATTTTTGCCCCAACTCAATTTTTATACAAATCTTATTATTTACTGTGCCTGTATGATCAAAAGCATTTCAATATATTAATATGAAAGAAAATAAAGAGAAAGAATAAAGAAAAGAAAAAAAGAGAGTAGGAAAAAAAAGAAAGTAAAGCAGAGATAGAAAAATGTAAAAGGAAGCTATAAAAAGTATTTACAATGGAATATTACTTACTGCTTATATTAATAAAGATGGGAATAAAACATATTATTTACTATTATTTAGTTCTAATTATTATTAATTAAAGCATGTCAGATTATTTGTAAACAAGCATAAGCAATATAATCAAGAAAGTATAATTAGCAATAGTATTTAAACAACATATAAACTTTTTACAAGGAATAAATAAGTTATTATTCCATTTATCATATTTTCATTAAACTTCTCTCCCTGCCCTCCCCCACCCCTTACCCACTACATAATCTAAATAGAATGTCATTGTTTAAAATAAAGAAAAGAAGAAAAGGAGAAAAAAAGAAAAAAATGTATCAAGTTACTAACCGTACTTCTCTTTTTCAGAAAGAGAAACAAACCGAATGATAGCTTGTTATTAATTCCTCAGATATTTTGACTGATTATGAAACAAAACATTTCTTTGCACACAAAAAAATAACTTTGATTAAATCATTTTCAGAATATTTGTGGCTTTCTGGAAATGCAGTAACTATATTTAAAAAGATTAATAATGAAGAAAAATAAAGAGAGAAAAAAAAGGAAAAAAAACATAGAACAAATCATTTGTTTTTTAGTCTCTTCTTCTTCTCTGAAGTCTTCCACGAAGTTTCAGTTGCCAACCTCTTTAATGAAGGACTAGCCCATTCCATTTCCTCTATTTTATCCAAAATCTTATTTTTTTTGATAAACAGTAATGCAGAGTCTAAGTCATCGAAAATTTAGGACCATCAGGAAGGAAGAATTTTAGCTTGGCAGGAAACAGAAGGTATGTTTTAAACTGTGCTTTTTTAAGCTCCCTTATTAGTGGCAGAAACATTTTTCTTTTAGCTATTACCAAGGAAGAATAGTCATTGTCAAAACGCACAGTTGTCTCATTAATCTTAACAGGAGCTTTAGCCCAAGCAGATTTAAGAACCATCTCTTTATCAAAAGATGATAGAAATCTAACTATAACTGATCTAGGATAGTTTTGTTAGAGTTAGTATTAGCTATAGATCTATGTGCTCTTTCGATACCAAAAGAGAATGCTTCTGGTAAGTCTAAAGTTTTAGGGAGCCATGTTGTTAAAAAGAAGTAATATTGTTACCTTCAATATTTTCTGGCAGTCCAAAAATCCTAATGTTATTGCGCCTAGATCTATTTTCCAGGTCATCAAGCTTTGTTTGTAGATGTGTATTTTGTTTCAGCAAAAACTCAATGTTGATTTCCTCTTCTTGGATTCTATTTTCCATGTCATTTACAGTCTCTTCTATGCCTGTAATCTGGATCTTCTGTTGTTGCAAATCTATATGTAACAAGTCTATTTTTTGTAGGTTTTTCTATGAAGGTATCAATTTTAGTATCCAGTTTATCCATCTTAGCAGTAAGTTGCTGGATTGTAGATATCAGAGACTGAAGTTCTTTCTTGATGCTGGAGTCTTGAGAATTTGTCTTACTGGAACTCATTTCAAACAGAGAAACTGACAAGAAAATTTCCAAGGTGATTTCTGACAGGAATATTTTTAAAATTTCCTTTCTTTTTTAGATATAGTTCAAGAAATAGATAAAACAAACATATTTAGAAAGAAAATTACTTCATAAATTAATTTTTTAAGTAATTATTTCCTGTCAGTGCAGTGAAATTGGTGGAGCTGAAGAAATCTGCTGCTATCCTGTGTTCATCCTTGGCCACGCCCCCCATGATTGCATTATTGAGTGAATGATTTATTGATTGAATTTACATTTTCTTAACCAAGGAAATTAATTAGTCATTGGACAATTTTCAGTCATTGCCTGAGACATCTGGCATGGACATTATCTAATACTGTAGTTTAAACATATTGATTATTAAAGCAATAATCAACTTACATTGAGTTATCGGCCATGTATACGTAATGTACATTTCAATATTAGGCAACTGATTAGTTATGGTAACAAAAACTGATCACATTTATTTCTGTTTGCATACATTTACTAGCTTAGCTAAGGTAACATGATACTGTCTATTTCTTGCAGTTTTCATAATATATAGTAGTTCAGTGATGTAAATCAAAGGATTATAGGAATGTTAAGGCAATTGATTCAAGAGGTCAGTTCCACATTGCTAGTACCCATCCCAAGGCCTTTCCTCTCTTCTCAAAGAAGGCCAGGTCAGTCATGCTAAGGATGAATTTATGAATGCCCATCCATGTGTCTAGCTCATTTTCAAAGGCAGACAATGTGTCACACTGCTTAACCTGGAAAGAGAGCTTGTTTCAGAGAAGGGGTATGCATGGACTGACAAATCTATCCCTCCTTCTTGTCTTATTTTTTTCCTGGAGTAGATTAAGATCTCTGATCCTAGTGTTAGCTGAACTTTTTAATTTATTAAGGTACAAGAGTTCTTGGACTTCTGGATCCCTTGTAGCTCTATAAGCAAGGCACAGATTACCCCTAAGCAGTCCAAATGAAACCAAGTACAAGGACAAAACCTCCAGTTTTTCTTGATAATTCAGGTCTTTTAAGCAACCTGATCTTTTAAATTACAGACCTCTCTGGTCTTTCCAATTGATTGCTATATTTAGTAGGGTACATCAAAAAGGGGGCATTGTACTCAATGATGGGTCTAATCTCAGCAAAGTACAAGGAAGTGAGGAGTCTTTTTATCCAGAAGAAATACCTTTTACTATGTGCTGTGCAAAAATAAGGATTTTCTAGCCATTTCTGTAAAGTGATAGCCAAACATAAGGGTGTTGTCCACCCAAGTACCCGGGTCTCTCACAATATTATATAAATTATAAAGTGGCATATTTTCTAAGCCACAGCTAGGGGGTACTTCCCAAATGCTACAATGCTGCACTTTTTGGCATTGAGCTTAAGCCCATCTTTAGTACACCTACTATTGACAAGTGTAATCTCATGTTGAAGTGCTTGATCTTAGAGGGGGACATGATGATGACTCCCATCTTTAACCACCCACAATCTTTATTAACCAGAGATCCTCATTTGAGAAATGGAGATCAGAGAAGCAGATACTGAACAGCAGAGGTTTCAGCACAGATCCCTGTGGAACTCCCCTAGTCACATTCATGCTCTCAGTGGATGACTGTGGGAGTTCTGTCTCTAATCCATTTGGCTATCCACCTAACCACATATGGATGAGTGTGGAGCTCCTTCAACTTGTTTATTATATTTGAATATGGTATGGTATAGAATGTCTTGGTGAGGTTGAAGTATGCTGTGTGGATAGCTTGTCCACTTTCAGCAGTTCAAAGGGTTCATTAGACAAGATCTACCCTTGACAAAGAAAAACTGCTTCGGGCCAAGTTTGATAAGATTTTACATATCATAGTTAATTAGGTCAGTTATGCTACATTCCAGGACTTTACACATAACACTGTTTAGGCTGATGGGTCTGTAATTCACAGGGTCTGAGGTGGGGGACACCCTTGTGGAGCAGCATCATAACTGCTAAGTTCCACTCATGTGGGACAAAGCACTTAGTAGATTAAGGTTTAAGAGGGGCAGCAATGGGTCCACCAGTGCTTGCTTAGTGCTATTAATTAGGCAAACAAGTGTCTTGTCAGTCCTGTGGATGAGATATTCTTTATTTTGGAGAATACCTTCAGCACATATTCTTTCATGATGAGGGTGTGGCTTGACTCCATCAGGGATGAGTGGATTTGGAACAGATATGTCTAGAGTGAAGATGGTACTAAATTTAACAATATTTCTTCAACTGACTTTACATTTTCATGGTGAATGCAGCCATTAGTGCATTTGTTATATACCATGATTCTTATCACTTAGGCCACTGATACACTATCATGTTGCATAACTGGATCTTGTATTGTTTTCTGTGATCAGTTAATAGGCTTTTCTAATATTAATTGTTATGCTTATTGCTATTAAGTTTACCAAGCTAATTTCTGTCTGATCTTATTCATTATATTTTTGAAGCAGAGAGTTTTTTTCTTTAACTATATTAAGTAGCTTCCTTTATCTTTCTGCCCTTTTTGTCCTCTACAGAAGAGAGATAGAATATTAAATGCACTTAAAAGACTAGATAGGCTTATAGGTCCATAGGTTATTATTAGAATTGCTCTTCTCCTTTAAACTTTGTTTTGCAGAGGGCAAGTCCCCTTGCACCCCCAAGCCCCCCGCCTCTCTAAACTTATATATACCAACTCCAAGATCACCATACCACTGAGACAAGGGAATATTCTGAGAAATGGCATCTTGGACTTCATATATATGTCTGTTCTTTTGGCCATTTAGTCTCCATATTTTGGGAATCACTCTATCTAGTCTCAGAATTTCAAATGGGGTGGCACAGTGGTGCAGTGGATAGTGCTGTTGCCTCACAGCAAGAATTTCCCTGGTTCAATTCTTGACTGGGGTTCCTTCTGTGTGAAGTCTGTATATCCTTCCTGTGTTCCCAGGGGATTCCTCTGGGTGCTCCAGTTTCCTACCACATTCCAAAGACATACAGTAGGTGAATTGAACACTCTATATTGGCCGTAAGTGTGAGTGTGCATGTGAGAGTGTGGTGTGGAAGAACAACCATGGCAGGGCTAGCCACCCGGTGGTGTAAATCTTGGCTCTAAACGATTGTCACTATTGAAGTGACACCCTGACCCCATGTGCAAAAATGGGAAAAAGAGTTTCTGGGTGTGTGTGTATATATATATATATATATATATATATATATATATATATATATATATATATGAGTGTACTTCATATCCGCAAAAACCCACATGATCAAATTACATACCATTGAGAAGACTTCCACAAAACACCACAACATCAAAAACGTAAATTGTCAAATCTCACATTATCGAGAACTCCTCCCTGGACAGCTACAGCCAATCTACCCACCTATCTCTCAGTAAATAAAACATTTAAAATCTTCCATTACACCTATATCAAAACATTACTTACCCTAAATCGAAACCACAGCTTCCTTCAAGTCAAAACATCCCATAATTCTTCACACCCTTAAAAGAATACCATGAACACACTACAGAACAAATACCTGAAACTACCAACCAACAACTAACCACATCCCCAAAAATGAACATGTACAACAAACTTGTAAAACAAATAAAACACTACAACTATATTTTATCCTTTGTTTTTGCATAGGGGCAAGCCCACTCCACCCGCCAACACCCCCAGAACTTAAATATACCAACTCCAAGATTGCACTATCTGCAACTTAAGTTAATTGTGTTCGACAATGTAGGATTCAACATTTTAAGGGTTCAATGTTGTGGTGTTTTGTGTAAGTTATCTCGAAGATATGTAATTCGATCATGTGGGTTTTCATGGATATGAAATAGACCCATATATATATATATATATATATATATATATATATATATATATATATACACACACACACACACACACACACACACATGCATGGGCAGGGATGATCAAGCATTTACAGGCTGCCTATGTATAATAGAGAAATAGGTGCCAGAACAGGGGTACATTTTCAATTTCCCATCCAATAGTCCAAGTTACACTTGAACTGGGCTAGGGAAGAACTCTGCTTCACATGTTCCAAAGAAAGGGTAGTTTCTGAGACACACACAGCTGTCCTACCAACATGCCCTATTTATGTTAAAGTTGAGGTTTAGGTCCCTAGATTAGGTAATTCTTCTGATATTTGTTTTGCAGATGTGCAACAAGTCCAACAGAGCGGGATCAGAGGATAATTTATAAGCTAGGCATAGATTGCCTGTCAACAGTCTTTAGGAGACTGAGTACAGGGATAGGGCTTTGGGGCAGCCCACATAGAACATGTTTATACCCTTTATTCTTTTTGTGAGACTTCTCTGTGGATGCTCCAGTTGTTGCATATGCCTGGTCAGGACCCCTTCAGTTTGCCGACATTCCAGAATGTCGACACCCATATGGCTGACACCATGTGATCAACATTCAGAATGCCGATAATGCAGAACTGGCATCTCACTATATTGTGGAATATAAAGATTTCCATTCATGCACTGTAGTGTGATCTTGGAGTTGGTATATTAAAGTTAAAGGGGGGTGGGGGGCAGATCCCCCCACGGGGGGTGCAGGGGGCGTAGCCCCCCCTGCTAGCAGTTGAAAGGAAATTGTATTTTCCTTTTCTGTGGACTTCTTACAATGTCAGCATTCTGAATGTCGATCATATGGTGTCGGCCATATGGTTGTCGGCATTCTGGAATGTCGGCGTTATGCAGGGGATCCGCCTGGTCAGGTACATATTGAAGGGGCATTGTGCTCAGTGATTGGTTTGATGAGAGCTCAGTACAGTGGACAATGACATCCATAGACCTAGAGGCGGTAGACTTGCTTGGAAGTTGCACAACATAGAATGATTTCCTTAGTACCTTAGATCCATGATGGTCAAAGGCCACATTACTGTTTAAATGCATTCCTACATCCTTGCCACTGAGTCTACTCTTAGGGACTTATTGTCAATATGGTAGTTTCTAGTTATAGCCATCTTCCCATAGGATATTATTATGCACTTTTTTTGGAATTGAGTTTTAAACCATAGCTCTTGACAAGTTATTTACCTGCATCAAGCCTTCTTGGAGGCTATTTGTTTCTTTGGGGGAGATTCTGTGACTACATCTAGTTTGAAATAATTTGCAGACTTAGTCAGCCAGAGGCCCTTGATGTTGACCTTGACATCAAGGAAGTAGATGCCAAAAAAGAGCAGCCTGAGCCCCAAGCACTGAGGAACTCCACTAGGGACAAGCTTTTTTGTAGAGGAAGACTATAACTTTTTGGGTCCTGTCTTTGAGCCATCTGACTAATCATTGACTGACACAGGGATTTACACTTAATTTCATGAATTTGTCTACAGTGCTCAAGTGGGGTACTGTGCCAAATGTTTTGCCCTCATCCATTGCTTTAGTGACCTTCTCAAAGAAGTCCACAAGTTGAGTAAGCTTGACCTGCATTTGATGAAACCAAACTGGGTTGGATCCAGTGTCTGAAGGTTTCTTATGTCTTATTTATCATTCCCATGCTAATTCTTTCCATGGCTTTGCATATGAGACTATTCATACTTATGGGACTGTAGTTATCTGGGTGCATATATGGCCCGCTGTTGTGCAGAGGGGTGGTAGTTGCAGTCCTCCATTTGCTTTGCATAATGCCTGTCTGGAGGATATGGTTAAATAATAATAATTCTAGTGTCCTGATAGGTGTTTCATATAGGTTATGTCTTTTTATAACACAACTTTTAGTTTTCCTGGATAAAATGCTTTATAAATGAAGCTGTTAAATCTTACAGTTGAGAAAACTTTTAAATGTAAATTTAAAGAATTATAACTGAAAATAGCAGACTATCCACTGAATAGCTTATGAACAGCTATCAGTATAACTTTTTTACCCCAGGGTAGTGTTTGCGTAGCAAGCAGAATGTATGTGTGAAAATGGAGTTACAAAGTCATCAAAAAAGAAAAGCAAAATGCATATCTCAGTGTTATTGTTCCATTGTGTGTTGGCCAGCCAAAACTGGATTTTCCATTATTAATTGGAATTTCAGTATCTTAGTAAATGCATTTGTGTTTATTTCTGCCTCCATATCTAACTGCTTCTTCACATAGTCATTGAGTTTGTCATTGCCTCCTAAACTAAACAGTACTCTGTCTTGGATAATACAATTGTGTTTCTGTATAATGCAGTTATGTCTCAAAAAACCTTTCTGTCAAATATGTCAGCAAATACATGAACCCAAAATGTTAGATATGCTGCTGATGCTATATGTATCACAAGCATATTCGGTAATAAAACCTAACATAATGTGGCTTATGTGAAATGATTTTCAATTTTTGTTTAATTTGAATTTTAATTCTGGCACCTTCCATGATTTTCAATTTTTGTTTAATGTATATTTTAATTCTAGCATCTTCCTTGATGTTTGATATTTATATACTGGCTAGCTAAGGAAACAGAAAATATATAAAAACATATAGACATGCAGACATTCACACAAACGCATACACGCATGCGCACTCACACACACACACACACACACACACACACACACACACACACACACACACACACACACACACACACACATTTATATATATATATATATGTATGTACAATTAATTTGGTTGAACTTATCAACTGTTGATGGATTTTTGGTGTCAGAATTGCTCATATGTTTTAGATTTCTGACGGCAACAATAGTTGTTTGTTGCACATCATATATAAGGTAAGAAGGAGTGCATACGTATGCAAAAACTTTCATTGTAATTAAAGTTTCAGCCTTGGGGCTGAGTGTGTGTTCGTATGAGCATTTGTGGGTTAGGGTTAGAGTAAGGGCTGTGAAAAGAGAAAGATAAGTAAGTAAGTGTCTGTATGTGTGTGTCTGTGTGTCTCGTTTAGTGGTACTTTTAAGGAAAGGGTATCTGGAACCATCAATAAAACGTTTGTACCCCAAGGTGATGTTAGTGTAGCAAGTGAAGTGTAAAAGTATGAGAATAGAGTTGCAAAGTCATCAAAAAGAAAAGCAAAATGTATATCTCAGTGTTACTGTTCCATCATGTGTGGGCCAGCATGAGTAAGTTGATGTGAGGGGGGGACTTTATGATGACTGCTTTTTTATTTAAAGTGGAGGTAAATGTTTGATCATGTGCAGAAAGTGGTGATATAGGTTTGATTATGCTTACAAAATAGTAACAGATAAAAGTATCTATGATCTGTTTCACATCATCATATCTACCATACTCCTTTATCAGTGTGCATTGATTCACACACACACACACACACACACACACACACACACACACACACATACATATACATATACATATACATATAGATATCTATATACACTATTTAGTAAGACCGTCTTTAATAACATACTTTTTTTTCTGAAACAGAAAAAAACAGCTTTAAATTAGTTGGTAAGCCCCTAAAACCCTTTACTTAGTATAATGGCCTATGAGGCCCCAGAGAGCAGAGTAAGAATGTTAGTTACTAATGAAATGGTCCATTGTTGTACATTGGCTAACTGAAAATGATAGACAATGATATATATGTTGTATACTTACACATATGTTTAAATGCATACAGTCTCACACACACATGACCTGACTCATTCTGGACAGGATCATACAAAGGCAATATACTATGGCTTATGTTACATAAGGATCTGTTATTTTTGTCCCATTTTATTTATAATTTAGGTAAAACGTTTAACTAATACCACATTTCTTAATGAGTTTATCACCCTTCTCCATACCCAAGGTCATAATGCAGAAATTTTGATATCACAGGTTCTTTCATATGTACATACAACTGAACACACAATTATGTACCAGTCAGGCCAAGACAGATTACTTAAGTTTGCGAAAATTAACTGCACCAAATCATTATGCCATTTACACTTTCCATTTCTTTTACATTAAAAGTATGGATAGCTACTTTAAATATTTAATGCCGTAACTGATACTGTATTTTTTTTCAGGCTTGATGGACTCATGCTTAACAATGGGGTTTCTGAAGCTGAGAGATTGTCATCCTTTAACCAAGCATTAGTCCTCCTCCGTGAAGTTCTGAAATCCACAAACTCTGGCTATAGAGGTAATGTCTATCTGAAAGATGCGCTACACTACTTCATGCATTATAAATTACTTTTAATTGTTAAGATTTGCACTGGGTGTGACGAGGGTGGACAGGATTAGGAATAAGTATATTAGAGGGTCAGCCTAGGTTGGAAGGTTTGGAGACAAAGCCAGAGAGGCAAGATTACGTTGGTTTGGACATGTGCTGAGGAGGGATGCAGAGTATATTGGGAAAAAGATGCTAAGGATGAAGCTGCCAGGTAACAGGAAAAGAGGAAGGCCTAAGATAAGGTTTATGGATGTGGTGAGAGAGAACATGCAGGTGGTTGGTGTGACAGAGCAAGATGCAGAGGACAGGAAGAAATGGAAACAGATGATCTGCTGTGGCGACCCCTAATGGGAACAGCTGAAAGAAGAAGTTCATCACTCAAAAAATGCAGCAACCTTGGGAGCTAACTATATGCAAAGCCACAGAAATGTTGTAGTCCCGTCATTTCATGGGAAACTCTCTATTCTATTTTAAGGTTTCCCCTTTGGACACTGTTATCTTTTTCATTTCATGTGCCAGTATGTTCATTACATGTAATGCTCTTTATGACCTTACTTCATATCATTGACAAAAAACAATTAATTTCTTCACATAAGCAGAGTATGCTGCAATGATGAACTCATTCTGTTGAATTAATAAAGAGGCTCCATAAGCACTAACAACCAGCTGTTAAAGAAAGCCAAAGGATATGTATCTGGAATTCTTTGATGGTTACAAGGTGCATGTCACAGACACATGATTAAAGAGGCTTGCATGTCATACACATGTGACTCTTCATGCCTTCATGTCATACAGTGTGAGTCTTCATGCTTCCATGTTACACACGTGACTCTTCATGCTTGCATGTCATACACTAGTGACTTTTCATGCTTGTGGTTCATACACCTGTGACTCTTCATGCTTTCATGTCATACAATGTGATTCTTCATACTTACATGTTATACACCTGTGACTTTTCATGCCTTCGGTTCATACATCTGTGACTTTTCATGATTATAGTTTATATACCTGTGAATCTTCATGCTTAGTTAATAGAATAAAAGTCCCTTTCCAAATATGGCTGTATAAATGATCCACACTCAGAATCCAAAAAAGCTTTTATTGACTAAAACAGGTAGCATACACATAAGCTTCTTTATGCTTGCATGTCATAGACATGTGACTCTGCTTGCATGTTATAGACATGTGACTCTTCGTGCTTCAATGTCATACACACGTGACTCTAGATGCTTGCATGTCATACTCGTGACTCTAGAAGCTTGCTGTGCCACTTTTGTAATCAGAATTGCAGGAAAGCATAGACACAAGGGGATGTCCAGTGGAAATAAAAGCAAACTGTGTGAGTTTTGTAGAAGAAGAGCCATGACTAAAGAATGATGGATTTCACAGCCTATATTCTGAGGATAGGAGTGGTAAAACAGATAGCTCTCTGGGTACACATCAGGAAACCCCAGACAAAGAAAATCAGGCTACATAAAAGAGAACATGTTTTAAAAAGTGACTTTATTCATCGAGGTTGGGAATGCTGATGGTCACCTATAATTTATTGTCAATTGATTTAGTGACTGTAAACATGGAAAAAGATCAAGCATACAGGTAGCCAGTAAAACAAGACATTTAAAAGGCACTGCATAAATACGCAGAAGCAAGAGAGGCTGTAAGTGATTACACCTGTTTATTGAAAGAACACATTCTTCTCTGTTTTTATAAGCAAATACAGAGGCAAAGAAAAATATTGTTCTCACAAAGTTTAATTACTATAACACTGGTCAGAATATAAGAAGTTGCCATTATTTTTGCTGAGGATGATAAAGGGTTTTCATCAGAGTTATGCATAATTATGTTTCTGATCCTTAACTTTATAATTTCTCAGATTAATCCTCCTGCCTCATGTCCTTCACAATGAAGCCAGTACATTTGAGAGTATTAATCTTTTATCCCTTTGAGAGAGGAATAAAGTTTACTATTAGAACATGCAACTGCTGTTTTCTTGCAGACATATAGTACCTACATGTTCAGAATGGATGAAATTGTTTATAGCATATTTTGATAATATATATAAATATATATATATATATATATATATATATATATATATATATATATATAAAACATTTAAAAGCCACTACTCACATAGTAATACTTGGGATTACAGTATGGTAAAGTTTGAGAACTGGAAATGTTATTGTACATAACCATTGCCCTGTATTATCACTCAGTATGTATTAATAAATAGCCAGTAATCTAGTAAGTGGTTTGAAGAGCTTTGTTTTTATAGCTAGCTATGTTACTTGACAGACTCTTTTCTGGTTTATTTTATACATGAATAACTACATATTCTTTGTGTCATAACATTAAGATTTTCAACCTGCATTTATTGTATACATCTGATCCAGGTGAATGTGAAAGCATGCTTTTGTTGAAAACAAACTAAACTAAAACAATGATAATAAGGATAAAATGGTGGGTATTCTAATGTTTACCCAACAAGCACCAGGTATTTCATATTTAAGATGATATTTGGATACTTTGCACATAAATAATGCAAGAGAAAGATGTGTTGCTGGGTCGATCTCTGCAAAGAAAAAATGCTACAACAAAAATCTACAGGTCAGAAGCAACGCAACATTCATTATTGAGGGAAAAATGTCTGATGAAACAATGTATATAGTACTGTAAAGCGTGGATATATTATATATATATATATATATATATATATATATATATATATATATATATATATATATATTCACTTTATATGCTCGAAATCCTGAAATATTGAATTTCATAATCTCGAGCCCATAAAGTGGAAAACCTAAAACACAGAACACTCAGAAGCACGAAATTCAAAATTGCGACTTCTATACAACATTCTGAAATTCAATATTTCAGGATTTCGAGCATATAAAGTGAATCTATATATATATATATATATATATATATATATATACACACACACACACACACACACACACACACACACACACACACACACACAGTATATTTTTATGTACATCTCTTCATCCTCTCTCTCTCTCTTTAGACAAGTAACAAATCAAATAAACATCTTAAATACGTACAATGAATAATCCTACGATTACCTTCATGAGTTTCATTTTTATTTATTTTCATTCCAGTCGTCAGCTAATGAAATTATTAAAAAACACCACATCAAATATAATTGAAAATCAACTTTAAAAGTGTAAAAAGTTGGAATGGCACATAAATATATTTTAATAGCAGTGCTCTAATTTTGAAAACATGCTTGTTGCTCTGATAAATATACCTTATCTGTTTTATATTCATTCTAATTTATTTCATTACACTGCAAGGTTATATTGTATTTCTCTTTCACATCCATCCTTTTACACTTTCATTCTTCTTTTGTGGACTCACTGCAAGCTGGGCCTGAAATGGATGAGGCAGGATATTTAAACATAGTTTCTATTAAGCTTTACATGCTCCAAAACAGAGTGTAAATCTCCACTTGTCTGATCAGTAAGTGGTATATTTAATGCATGAAATCCAAATATATCAAACTTCTCACAAACTTCATTCTATCTGTATAGTGTTGCCTTTATTTTTATTCTTAATTGCTTTTGTATGTTTAGTAATGTGCACTTTCAACCCACAAGAGGTCTTACTCATATAGTAACAAGGGTGTATTCCACAATAACTACAGACTGATTAGGTAGCCGATGAAACTCATGAATCTAACAATGTGACCATTATGTGTATGTATTTAAGATACCCACTGCATTTGTTAGTTTGTCTGAATAAATTGCATTTACATTTTGAATGAAAGCACTTACCAGGAAGAAATCCAGTGTTGTTTATCTCAGTCCATTGTGGAGATTTATTTAACTGTAAGTTTTTGAAACCATCTCAATCTATTAATTATTTCTTCTGATTATGACAGAGAAGTTCAAGAAAAGGAGTATTTATGACCCCACATGAGTATGAATCTCTTAATTATTGATAGTGCCTCTTTTTACAAAGCCTGTGTTCCTTTAATGTCCATTAAAATAAAGTTGGCTTTTACATACTACTTCTGTCATGGTAGGAGCACTATTCCAGACTAATATGAATGGTAAAGTAGCTACTTATCAAATAAATGGCTAGCTTTGCTCTGCAGATACTGGCATAGAAATTCTTATTTTGTAAACCACTTTATTGAACAAACAGCAGCACAGATCAAATATATATTAATAATATAACTCAACAACCATAGCAAAGATTATATCAGTTAACACTTGATCAGTCCCTAATAAAAAGCTAAAAAGTGGAGCACAATGAATGAAACAAAAAACTGAGGCATACATCGGTTTACAAAATAAAAGCATAAACTTTGCTTTATGTTAGAAAGTCCCGCAGGTAGAAAATGTACACCACATCAAATTCATCTCCCAGTAGTCAGGTCTAGATCTGAGAGACACACTTAATCTGTTTTACATAACTTATTAATTTGAATGTTATGTTGCAGGGCTTCAATTTTCAGTATTTAAATACTATTGCTGATACAGTCAATTACAATGACACCAATCAAAATTTGTCTATACTGAACAAAACTGGTAAACGTGAAATGATTCCCAAAATGTAGAATAAGGAATCCCAAACATAACAACCCATTTTAGTATGACATAGTTCACGTCAGCACCTGCTTTCTCCCAAATACCCTTAACATTTGGGCAATACCAAAGAAGGTGAAAATAATTAATATATTGTACCCCATAACTCCAACATAACCCATTACTCCATTTTCTCTTTTTATATTGGTCATATGTCAAATGACAGAAATTAAGTTTCTTGACCAGAATGAAGAAAAGTGAACACACTACCGAGAACCTCCCAAGGTTTGTAGTGGCAGCCTGCCTTTCTTTGAGGTCTATACAAATGTCCAGGCTCAAGTGACCACTTTTCAAAGTCTACTTCAAAATTTCTCTGGCTGTAGTCATCTATGTACTGATAGGATAAAGAAATGAGGTGGGGCTTTGCTTCATACCCCACGTTCTGTCTATTGACCAAACTATTGAGGGTGTCTTCCACCCCCAGAAGCAGGCCTTGGTACTGTCCTAGCCAGGCTGTCCAACTGGGCATGTTGCCGCCAGTAGCTCTTCCATCCTTGGTCCTCCATTCTGCAGTCTGAGAAATCCCAAGTAGTGTTATAGTGAAGCTTGAAAAAAATCTAACCAATCAGAAACACCTTCTGTATCCACCCTTCTCACGGAAGCAGTTTGCCATCAGTAACAATAACTCATCGGTTCATAAACAATCCCAGCCCAAACTCAGGCTAGTCCTGGGATGGTTCAGAGAAAGTAGCCTGAAGTGTCTGTCCTCTAAACCCCCCCAAGACCCCACTTCTTCCTGCATTCCACTTGGGAGAATTTATGCAAGAGAAGATACATCAGTTAAATTTAAGCTTAACCCTGAATGGGCATGGGTGAGATCATGCCTGTATGAAGTTGGCCAGATCAGCCATTTGGGCATGTTGTGAATGATCGAGGAGCCCTACACTACCATGTATTTTATCCAACATGAGTTTTTTCCTAGCCAATCTAGGGTGACTGTCATCCCAAATGAATGGAATAGCATTCCCTGCAGTTTTGGGTGAAGACTGGAATTCAGTTGAGTGGTTCATCTCACGAAGAAAAGAAACTTGAGCAAAAGCTATTTTAATCAATAATGAGAGCTTGAGTCCCTTCCATTCTGTCAGCTTCTGTTGGAAGTAGAAAATTAAGAGTTTGATGTCATTCATGGTAACATCACTGAAAGAATGTGTCACCCTGATACCCAGCCGAGTGTGAATTAGGCTCCACTGTAAATTATACATAATTTCAATAATAGAAAAAGTAAAATACAGCCAACCAGACAGAAACATGGAAAACCAATAAAAATAACAGTCTTACCATGCAAGACTAATCTGAAATAATGTAATAAATTTTAAGATTAATTACTCCTGTGTAGTCAGACTGTTATTTTTATTGACTATCCCTAATCTAAATATGCCCTGGGATTCCGTAAGCTCTGTGTAGGCTTTAGTCAAAGTCTTCACGCAGTTTACATGTGTGCGCAGTGATTAGCAGCAGTAATTGAATATTCATGCCGCACGGTTTTGTGGCTGACAACAGTGTTGCAGACCAGGAAACCATGTAAAGCAACATGGATAGCATTTACATCAGAGTACACTTGGTTAGCATGTTTGCGTGGAATGCCACAATGATCACCAGGGCTTAACATATAAGCTTCCATAACTCTCAATCTCTTAATGCAAAAAATCTGGACAAAGCCCAACATGATGGGGGGACAATGACCCAGAAATAGCAACAGATTCTACATATTTGCATGTTTAAACTTAGAAGTGTCTTAGAATAACAAGGTTTGGGTTAAGATACATTTTCTGAAGGATTTGAAGTCTGAAACTCAAATGTATGTAATTATTAGTGACATCAGTCCTGAGATCATCCCAGTGATGGCAGAAAACCACAAATTTTATAAGGCACAGACCAAAAGATATTGGCAAAATTATGGACATACTGTGAAAATGTGGACAGTTAAGAGGTAATACATGTTTATGGTCCAAACACAATACAGGACAGTGCAGAGTATTGTGAAATCCCATTTCTGGCATTCTGTACTGATGTTGTATAAATGATCTGTAAGGGTTCATG